>NW_022605570.1:846554-847968 GCF_008692095.1 Etheostoma spectabile
ATATATATATATATATATATATATATACAAGTACTCCATTCAGTTAAATCCTCACATTTTAGAAACTGGAAACCATCAAAACAGTCCTGTGTTTTATCGGCTAATAATTTCAGCTGGACCTATAGGCCATTTTATTGTTGGGCAGTTTAATTTGTAATAAAACATAGTATTTTATAGACTACATGTGTTTTGTGTGCAAAAAATTGTGTAAAGTACCTAAAGCTGTCAGATTATTGTAGTTGAGTTAAAAGTATAACATTCATCTCTGAAATGTAGCAGAGTAAAAGTACACAGTGGCAGGAAAAGAAAAGACTCATGTAAAGGACAGGTACCTCGAATTTGTACTTAAGTACAGTACTGAAGAGAAGACATAGACACGCTAAGACACGTACACAAACATCACTGACGCACACTCGTGCACGAATGAAGGTACATTTTACCATACAAATACTCACATTCACACTCCGTCTCACTTGTACACACAGTCACAGGAGAGACTACCCAATCAACCACCAGCAACAATATTATTCTGCCATTCACTGTCGCCGGTGTGATTGATGAAGCCGAGGCGAGGCCGGACTCCAGATCTCAACGTGGAGCTCATGTAGAATAACATTGCCCTGACAATGCTCATATTAGACTCAGATCGTTGCTACACGTACAGTCTCATGGCCAAAACATACCAAGCTGTCCCTGTGTAGAGAGCTGAGCTCCAGTTGCATGCTAGGCAATGTAAGAGAAGTATTTTAATGGGATTTTAGTCAAGTTTAAATGTTGCAATCTGTATGTGTCAGAACATTTTGGGATTTCTGAGCGTTTTTAGAATGTAATTCACACACGTGCTATTTAAAAACACGCAAATCACGAAACATGCAAATAGTTTCATCAAAGCTGAATTTGGTACTTAAACGATGTGACTTGTACTCTTCCCATACGGAAACGCAGGTGTGCTGTTTTACCACTTTATCTGAACAAGATGACATGTTGGAAGTGAAGAACAGGATCGGGATCCTCTGTTACCTGTGTTAAATGAAGTGAAAAATGAGATGCATTTCTGTTTTATATTGCCTTTTAAACCATTAATCAGTCAAACTAAAAGATTACTTTTTTGTTGGAAGATGCTAAACTAACGTAAGGACTCTGTGAAACTGTTGTGTCTATGTGTAAAGCATGTTTCACTCTCCTGTCTTAGGTTCAGGAGGCATGTACAGTACAGTACAGTGCCATACCATTACTTAGAAAAGTTAATGTTGTCTGACAAAAGTCTTCATTCATTCTTTTTAACATTATTGTTTGGGGTTTGTTTGGCCTTTAATTAAGGCTGGTTGATAGGGAGAAAATCAGATATCACGATATTCTTGACCAAATACCTCAATATTATTATTGTAGGGTTGACAATTGGTGCTTTAACAAA
>NW_022605570.1:847978-855861 GCF_008692095.1 Etheostoma spectabile
ACTTAGATTTTAGATAAATAATCATCAGGAATGTGGACATAATGTGCAAGTGGGGAAAAGGCAAATAATAACTGCTAGAACCGTCTGGTGAGTTCAGAAAAGTACATTACTTTACTGTAATGCAGCCTTTAAAATCAGTAAACGACAACTTATATCACTATATTGATATATTGCCCAGCCCTACCTTTAATTGATAGGACCTCTGAAGACAGGAAAGTGGGGAGAGAGAGGGGAGATGTCATGCAGCAAAGGGCCACCTGTGAGGACTGATCCTTAGCAGCACGGTGGCCCAATGGTGAGCACCATAGCCTCACAGCATGGAGGTACCGGGTTTGAATCTGGGCCTTTCTGGGTGGAGTTTGCAAGTTCTTCCCATGTCTGCGTGATTTTCCCCACCGTCACCTCTCAAGCTGATGAGTAGTGAGAGTCTGGTGTTGTAAGGCTGATTGCATCACCTCAGGTGGGTGCTACTCATTGGTGGTGTTAGAGAGTAGTCCATCCCCTGAAGTGCTTTAAGTGTCTATGGTAAATTGTTTGATATAATGAATTATTATTATTAGTATGTGGGCCGCACGCTAGACCAAGTGAGCTTCCAGGGGACCCCAAAAATCTTCATCTGTGGTATTTTTGTGTGTGAAGTCATCCCATATAACACTGAAACGAAGAATTCATTTAATAATACACAGTACAAATAATACACAATTGGGCAGTTAATATACCTGTGCATAATAAAGGGGTCCATTACGTAATTTTTCTTTGCAGAATATTTGCCATATGTGTTATTAAAACAGAAGACAGTAATGACAGACAAAGTGGCAAAATGGATAAGCAGACTGTGGCACCAGCTGGTTTTGGAGCTGCGGCTGAATAGGGAGCCATTTTGCTATCAAGTCTAAATATACGCTATTAGTTAAAGGTTACTTGCATAAAGTTGATAGTTTCTCAGTCGGTAAAGGTTATTATTATTATTTTTCTTTTTTAGTTTTCATCCATACGCATCCTGCTAGTGTTATCTACTTAGTTTTGCCTCTGTCTGTAGAACACAGCGGATACACAACACGTATAATGCTGCAGTGTTTGTAAAAGCTTTCATGAAGTGGATTTAAGCTGGATCACTGTTATGATGGAACAGTGAGGTTCTATTAATACCTGTCTTTGGTTTCAGATTGCGACTTTTATTCTACAGTTTCAAAGGTCCCATATTAAGCTCATTTTTTTGTTTGTTTCTAGTGTTTTGGGTTACTACAAGAACATGTTTACATGCTTTAATGTTTGAAAAAAACACATTATTTTTCTCATACTGTCTGTCTAAATGTACAGTACCTTGATTCACCATCTGTCTGAAAAGCTCCATTTTAGCTTCTTTCTCGTTAAGAAAAAAGCCCAATTGGCTCTGATTGGTCAGCGTCTGATTGCTCTTCCGCATCTGCTCTCCCAGAGTCTCTGCACTGACTTTGCATCTAGGGAATGACTGTACCCACATTGCTGCACCACTTTCTTCCTTTATATAGTATAGTTGTGACATCACACCGTACAGAAGTCCTGACGACTTGTTTAAAGACACTGTTTTGGAATACTGGCTGGGTGCATTTCTCTGTGGATTGAGTGTTTTGATGCTTTCACAGTATCAATGTTGCACCTCAACCTGCTTTATATTCAAAAAAGACATGGAAATCTCACTTTTTGCTTCTACCATATGGGACTTTTAAAGCGCCCATATTATGCTCACTTTCAGGCTCATAATTGTATTTTGAGGTGGTACCAGAATAGGTTTAAATGTTTTCATTTTCAAAAAACACCATATTTTTGTTGTACTGCACATTGCTGCAGATCCTGTTTTCACCCTGTTTTCAGTTCTCTGTTTAGCAACAGAATGAGATATCTCACTTCTTTACTATCTTTGTTGGGAATTGGACAAGCTCAGTAGCTAGGTAAGATCACATCAGCTAGATAACTCTTTCTCTAACTTTGGTCGGTCCAAGGCAGGATTAGCTGGGAGACTTCTTCTAGGCGAGGGACACTTGTGGAATACCTGCTGAACAGGGACATGGAAGTAGTTCTTTTGGAGATTATGGTGAACTAGTGTATGTTGTAGCAGTGTTTTGCCTTTGAGAACAAGCTAAAATGCTTTCACTAGCATGCTACGGTTGGCCCTCTCGTCTCAGCTAGTGATGTAGAAAGCCGTGCAGATTCTGAACAGCTCGACTGGAAACTGAAGGCAGACAACATTCAGAAACCGGATCTCACTCAGAACAGCATGGATGTTTTTTTTTTCAAGTTTGTATGTATTCCACTAATTTTGGTTTTTGTGTCTCTGGTGCTTCCACGCACCAGAGACACAAAAACCAAAATTTGTTTTCATAGTACGGGCACTTGAAAGAATGATACTCAATCCACCAGTTGCATACTAAACTGTGTGAAGATTTGTTTCTACAAAGGCCTGATAATTGAGAAGATGTCTTCCATGTGTAACAGGACAAGACTGGTGAGCTGTTTAGCGTGGGTGGTGGTGTCCAAACAACAGATGCACATGGAAGTCCAGACGTGTATTCGCTTTCCGGTTTCTGCCCCTTGCAGTTCGCCCACACAGATGTTTTGGAGATGTTGAATTATTTATTTTCTTACTATGTCTGGCAGATACACCAATTTTTCCTACCTTGTGAGGTTTAGTGAAGACATTGTGAGGGGCAGTGCACATCTAAGCCAGTTGCTATTTTGAACCCAGCCCTTTCTGTTTCTGTCACTGTCAACAATATGCAGCAACCACTCTGAAGCTTTTTTTTTACATTTGTACACCTTATATTTTTAACACATTAGCATGGACTGATGATGCGCAAGATCTGCCAGGGACAAATTATGTTATTTACAAGTTCACCTTCCAAACAATCACCCAAATCGTGGGCGCACATTTGATCTTACAGATAGGGAGGACAAGAAACTTTTGTTTTTCAAAACTATTTTGAAAGGGACACAAATATTACAGCCAAAGTTATACTTGTATAGACTATTTGTAGTTATGGCACTCCAGTAAGTAGGCTGGCAAAGCTATTTAATTCACTTTACACATCCGATAAAGGGATTACTCTCTCTAATACAGATCCATGAATAAATGAAGAAATTTATTTCAGACATATCAATAATAAACAAAACATTAAAAAATGTACTAATAAGATAAATAAGTAAAACATTCAATAAACAATAAGTAACATTAAACAACATAGACAGCTGAAAATGAGTGGGAAGAAGGATACACTCATTTAATCCTACCCCAACTCAGTAAATTATTATTAAAATATCATGTAACACATTTATATCTATTTATATTTATCACAATTATATGTACAGTATGTACAGTATATAATTGGTTATTATCTTTTTGTCAGGGAATGAGATAAGAAAGCCTTGCCTTCCACAACTACTATAACAACATAAAGAGGGAAAGCAGGAACCGGACTAAACCACTGTGGGGGAAAAGGGGGAGGAGGGGAGGCTGAAGTTGTTTCTAAACTTAAAAAACGCTTTGCCCCGTTTGTATAATTTTAGTTATTTTAGGTATATACACAGTACATTTATATTATTTACAACACACAACATGGGTTTTAATTATATTTTTAGGAAGGGGCAACCCACAGATGGGGTACGGCTTGATCCCCCGAGATTTTCACCTTTGGGATCTCCTTCATATAAATCGAAATACCCTGAAAACAAGGCCCCTTCAAAGCAGAGTCTCTATTCACTCTGCTTGTTTACATGTTACCATGATGACCGTCTGGCCCTTCACCGTCAGCTCTCTCAGCCCACACCTCCCCCCATTCACTTCCCCGTCAGACATCCCAGAAGTCCATCTACCGCATTAAAAACATTGTAAAACAGACTCCATGCTAAAAATTGTGCCAGGGCGTCTGCAGATGGTTTATAAGGTCACGCTGGTGACTAAGCATCAGCAAAGTGTCATTGACAAGCCCTTCATGAGGCGCTTGTTTTTGTTATGTGCAAAATAATCTTTTATCTTGATTACATTGCTTTCTTGATCATTAGGAGCCAAAATTGAAAGTTGATTGATTCCACAACCCTAGCCAATCAAATTCTGTCCACCGATCTTCATCCTGATGGGTGAAGTAGAAATGCTGAGAAACACTTTTCACCGTAACACCTCTCTGGGGTGTCTGGACATGCATGTGTGCTGACCGCAGCAGCTCCCCCACTTAGTTTTATTACACAGGGTCGTAATGTTCTTCCTTTCGTTGTTCTACTGGCTTTTTTCTCTATAGTCACATATAATTCTGCCAAGGACTAATTGACATGGTTATATATTCTCCAACTGTATCTGATTGTGTGTGTGTGTGTGTGTGTGTGTGTGTGTGTGTGTGTGTAATCAGACACAAGCCAGCTGAGAGAGAGACAGGTTGCTTTGGCAGAATGTCAGGTTCATGCCCCCAGTAACTGCAAGTAGCCAAGATATATCAGCAGTTCCTGTACATTATGGGATACCGTGCTGGCAATAAACAGAAACAGGGAAAATCTGAAATGAGGTGACTGAGACATTGCATGACTTGTCCTCTTCACAACGCAGAGTTCTGCTGCAATAATCGCCAGGCCCAAAATCAAACATATAACCTGTATCAAACATATATCTTACTGTCTGCCGCTGAAGAACAGGAACACACACGGAGGTCCTGCATGGAAAAACCGGACTGTCTTCTGATTAATATTGTCTCAGAGGTTCAACACACTTTAGAGAAGTCCTCCTCTCCTCCTATCTTTTTTTTTTATTTTTTAACCTCCTTTTGGCCTGCCGTTCTGGCTCATTGGCCCTGTAAACATGGCCTGAATCAGAGAGGTAAGTCGATGATGATGATGATGATGATGAGCACTATTCATTCAGTGAGCGTTGACATATTTGCTACCATAGCCATCAATAACACTAGACTCCTGTGTGTCTGTGTGTGTGTGTGTGTCTATGTCCTTCTGTTGATCATCTCTCAACAGTAGAGCCCGACCGATATATCGGCGGGCCGATATTATCGGTAGATATAAGGCCTTTCCCGATATATCGGTATTGGCATTTATAATGGCTGATTTAAAAAAATCATTCATCGTATCATTTATAATGACAAATGGGCAGGACTTTGACAGCCTACTGTGCATTCACCGCACAATCACTACTGTCCAGACTCTAAATTACAATTTGCCAGCGCCTCTATCCTTTTGTACAGTGGGAGGAAATGTAGATGCATCTCTCATCTTTATATATAGCAGGGGTCATCAACTATATTTGTCAGAGGGCCAGAATTTTACCAGACAGTCTCCTTGGGGGCTGGACCCTTAAATAAAAATTAAATAAAAAATCAAATTTTGGTATACTTATGATTGATGTTTATTGTTAATACTTTTTCCATTTCATTACAAAACTGAAGGCCTTTATGAGTCAGGTTCCTATCACCTATACCACAGACAACCACCAGGGTGATAGATATTTTGCCTCAACTCAATTAAGTCAATTTTACTTACAGAGCACTTGAAAAACAAACACCGAGGAAGTGACAGAAAAGGGTCTCTTAACAGAGGTAAAATGGCACTCCAAAGGCTATGAAACGCAAGTTGATATTGAAAACAGGTCCTTCATATGACTGGACTGAAAAGTACGCATTTATCATGCCAACCTTCCGGAATGCCTCACCAGTATGCCTAATTTGCAACGAAACTGTTGCTGTTGCAAAGAATACAATCTGGTCGTCCCCACCACCACTAAACATTCAAATTTTAAGATTCATATCCTGAGCATTCAGAGGCGCGTCAGAGAAAAATCGCCGCCACTGAAATCTGCCTACTCCCACGCAAGTGGCTTATTACTCAAACTTTAACTGATCAAGAGAGTAGTTTGATTTTGGGGTGTAGCCTAAATAGAGTCATAAATGGTGGTGATTACTGAGAAGAGACTCAGTTGCTGCTGCTTTTAGTTGCTTTCATAGTGTAGAATAGGCCAACATATTTTCTCTTTGATCCTCACAATTTTGGAATCCAGTCGCGGTCTGGATAGATCGGCTTGGCGGGCCGCGGGCTGCCAGTTGATGATCACTGATATATAGCCTATGATCTACACAAATGTGACCAAACATACAAGTTTATGTACGGAAATTAAAATAATGTAACGTTGACTTTTGGTTTCTTTGACACATCCCTCCATCCTACTGCGCTTTACCTCACATGACATCAGTATTTGCTCCCCTCATACTATGGCCACTATAGGTTGCCACCCATTAATAACCCTTAATATGGGTCGTAATAAGCTAACCTGTTTAATTGACCTATATGGGGAACATTAATATAGCTAGCCTAGCTAGCAAATGCTAGCCTAGATGTATATCCTAAAGGTGCAGTAGGTGTTAGCTTCCTATAAAGAAAGTTGCCTACTTTATTATTATTATTTCTCCCCAAATTGCTTGGATGTAGTTTGATTCAGGGGTTGCTACATAAAGGATTAAGTCAGAAAATGATGTGACATGCTTTTTGACAGTTGTTATCCAAGCTATTTCAGTGCTTAGATTAGAATGGGTGGCCACAGAAGGATTGGAACTTCTTGCTAAGGGTGTCTACAGGGTAATAAATTACTAATAAAAAAGAGCCAAATAAAATAGGTATTTAGCTCTTTTTTATGTCACTGTGTGGTCAGGGTGGACACTGATGGATCATCTGACTTATAATTTCATAAAAGGCTGATATCATCCTCATATATCAGCTCAACTTTACTGTGGCATTTGTATGTTCTCTGTCACTTCCTGGGATCTTGAAAACATTAGCGTTGAATCTTCACCCCCCCACCCACCCCCCAGCTGCTCTAATCCTCATGTTCCTCCATCGTCTTTGATTTGGTTCTGGCTCCGATATCAATCAGCTTGATTTGGAAAGGAATAACTGAGGTTATCCTGTGAACTTGAACTGGATCCACTGATACTGTTTGGATAGGTGCACAGTAGGCCTTGAGAGACACACAGTGTAGCTGGAACCATCAACTTTTTTACTGCATGCTTACTGAGCCACCGCTGTACTTTGGCTCAATGCTCGAGAAGAATTATTTGGGGGAAAGAAATTCCGGAAAAGAAAGATGAATATTAACAAATGTTGCCTTAAGCTGAGCTGCTCTGAGGGGAGAAGTCACTTCATTGGTTCTATGAAAAAAAGCGTAAGGGTCGGAGCCAAATGTTTGCTTCAGTTTAACAAAACTTTGAAATTCACAATGAGGGCATAACGCATGTGCTTGTCTTTAAGTCTAATGGTCATAATCATAAAAGCTATACTCATTTTAAAAACCTTGCATGCTTTTTGCTGCAGGTTCGATGTATATTTATGTCAACAGTCTTTTTATGTCACTTTTCTTTCTTTAGGCTTCATTCTGGAATTTCTGAACCAGAAAACAGCAGTTATTATCCCCTTCACAGCATTTAAGCTAATCTGACTTCAGCTAATCAGAGTTTCTCTACTTCAGAAATATGATTGCAGATGTTAAAGTTAAATTATCTTTGGCTGCCGTGATTGGTAAGAATTGTTATTATCCTAAAGTGTGGTTCAAAACCAACAAGAGACATTGGTTAGATACATGTGCCTGCTAAGTATGGAGCAGGATGATTGAAAATTCTTTTATTAGGATAACCCTTTGAGATGTACCATCTCATTTTTAAAGGGGGTCCTGAACAATATGCTACAAAAAAATGGCACATACTGTAAAAATAAAAAATAAAATAAAATATACAAAAAAACACATAGAGCTTACAATTACAACAGAATAAGGAACAGGGAAAAATGATCATTCAGAATATGGCTAAGCTTTACTGTAAAATGTCAGTGAGATTAAGTGGTTCAGTAAAGAGAGAAGAGTGAGGAAT
>NW_022605570.1:855871-856379 GCF_008692095.1 Etheostoma spectabile
TAGAAGGGTGTGAAAGTCTGTGTGTAGAGATAGAATGAAAGTGAGTTGCCAAGTTCCATGCAATGCCAAAAGTTGTACATTT
Source organism: Etheostoma spectabile (assembly GCF_008692095.1). Taxonomy (NCBI): domain Eukaryota; kingdom Metazoa; phylum Chordata; class Actinopteri; order Perciformes; family Percidae; genus Etheostoma; species Etheostoma spectabile. Next base: position 855,954 of record NW_022605570.1, read on the forward strand.
CAATCAAATTGTGCAACCGTGCCATTTACTGACTGCACAGCAAACACTTTCCCGAAAATCTGCATCACAAAAACTAGAGAACGGGTAGCACATCTCAAGTTCCCAAGTGAAGGAGGAGAAAATACTGTCATTTCACCTGTTTAATTAAAGGCTCACATCGCAAAAAAACAACGCTGGCGCGTTCTTCAGAGCATTTGAAATAGTCATCTTCAATTTGGAAATACACATACAAGGGCAGAGTTATTACAGCTGGGAGTCGGGGCCTAATTATTCAACAATCAGTCAAATCATCCCACTCCAACGGCTAACGGAAATCCCACCATTTTCATTCAAACACCATTACAATACATGCAATTTAACACAGTGTTTCTGGCCACTGGCACCATACATTGGTTGGCATTAAAGAGACATATATATATATATATA
>NW_022605570.1:856389-856654 GCF_008692095.1 Etheostoma spectabile
TATATATATATATATATTTCTAAGAGAAAAAGCATTTTAAACTGTAGTTGTTTATAAAGTCCATTTTTTAACTCTTGTAGCCTACTAATAAGGTTCGGTTTTTCTTTTCTTTTAACTTGTGAACAATGCTTTATTGGCATTGCTTGTTTATCCCTCATGTTGTCCTCGGGTCAAATTGACCCATTTTCCTATATCAATGTTATAATTAACTACCCAATTGTAACTACCCAAAATAACATGATTGATTCCACACAACGCTCTTTGG
>NW_022605570.1:856664-856788 GCF_008692095.1 Etheostoma spectabile
TCTCTACTTTCATTAATTTTGGGGGTGTCTTATTCAATTTTATAGCATTTGAAAAATAATAAATTGAAGTGGTTTTCAAAATAGCATTGAGTAAAATTTGACATATTCCAGTCTGTGATTATCC
>NW_022605570.1:856798-863815 GCF_008692095.1 Etheostoma spectabile
TTTCCTTTAATTTTAGTTGAAATAATTCTTATTTTCTGCTTTTCTAACTCAAACATTATGTATATTTCCTATAAATTAGGTTTATTGACCATGACTTTCAAAAATAACTGTAAAACTAAAGTTAGTAAGTTAGTGTTACGTAAAAAAGTGACAAAAATGTAAAGCTTCAACAAAAGTGTTGATTTTCATATTTGAAGGGAAGACAACACAAGGGTTAAAACCTTAAGGATGACAGGCATCTCCTTGCTGACAAGAGAAGGTATGAGATCATTTGCATCCCTAAGTTGTGAAAAAATATTTTTCTTGCTCCTTAATTCTGTCTTTCAGTAGAAAACTATCCGAAGTGCTAGCTCAAGGTCAGAGTACGTCACTTTCACTTTACCCATAGACATTTTTTTCCAGCGTGGACTCAAACAAGCAGCTCTCCAGCTACGGTCATGACTCCCCGCCCATTAGGCCACGGCTCATGTTGAAAAGTCTTTGTTCTCTCCAGGATATTCTTGCTCTGAGCCGCTCGTTGGACCACTCAGCCAAAACCCTAAGCCACTGTGACAGTTATTGGCAACAGATAGCAGCTGCCCTGCGTGAGTTCTAGAAGATCCCAACATGTGCGATCCCACCGAGCCTTGAGTTATGCTCCCGCTGTCTCTTGTTGTCTTTTGATCACAATCCATCACCAATTGTGTCGACCTTGCCTTCTGAAAAGTAATGGTGAGATAACATAAGATGTTGTCTCTTGGATATTGATAAATAGTTCTCTGCTGGTTGGTTAATGTTGGTATGGGATGGGATTGTCTGTAGTTTCTAGTAGGGTTGTTCAGAGGTGGGTAGAGAAGCAAAAAATTGTAAAAGTAAAAGTACAAAGTAAAAAGTAGTATGTTTGATTGGTGAAAACACAGTCAAGTGGTAGAGCCTTTAGTGGAAATTTCTCTCTCTCTGTCAAAATAAAATATTAAAATGAGGCGTATGCGTGGGGGATAAAAACAATGACGTACCAAAGAGGAAAAAAAAAAGTAAATCATTGTAGCCTAATGTAGCGGAGTAATACAGTTTCTTCTTCACCAATCTACAAGTAAAAAGTAAATAAATAGTGATATAATTGCTCCAAAAAAATATTTTTTTCAAAAGCTTACTCAAGTAAATGTAACGGAGGAAATCCTGGAAGTTTTCCGTGAAGTGCGGATTGAGGCCTTGATTGTTTTAGACACATGACGTCAGTGATGACATCGGAAGACTCGCTACCCGTCCTACATCGTGACTGGTTCATGAATTGGTTTGAATCTGCATCTTTTTATTATACATCCATGATCTACAATAGGACATTCACTGTCCTCTGCCCGGTAAAACCCATGGTACTTTCCAGTTTTAGAACTGTCCACTACTATTGCCCCCTCTGCTATTATATTATGACCAAAGGCTGGATTTACACACGTTTGATAGCCCCATTCCTCCCAAGGCAATCCGTTCATTAGGCAGTTATTCCAGAAAATACACCCTATATTCATTTAAATGGTTAACGTGGAAATGTATTCAGTTTTTAATTTATTTGTAAATTTACTGACACAAAATGCAGTCCAAAACTGTCCCTGATACACTGCATCACAAATCACAAAGGTCATCTGTAACATATTTGTGTGTTTTACACTCTTTGACCAACAGGTGGTATTGTATTGAGTCATTCCCCGGAGTCCTTATGTTCTTTTTTCCCCAGCATGTTCCCTCGGATCAGGGATGCTCCAAAATCATGGTAGCAGCTGTCGCCATGGTCCCGCTACACGTTCTGCGGTGCCATGTTCATCTGCTACACTCTGCGTGCCCAGCTACATCCTGCTGTGCCTGTGTGCCGCACAGTGCCCTGCATGCCATGAACTACTACAAGAACTGCTACAAACTACTATTTTTTCTATTTTTGTTATTTCCACTAACCCAACGGCCCGTCAGACGCCGCCTACAAGAGCCTGGGTCTGTCCAAGGTTTCTGCCTAAAAGGAGTTTTTCCTCGCCACTGTCGCACTGTTGCTTGCTCTGGAGGAAACTACTAGAACTGTTGGGTCCTTGTAAATTCTGGAGTGTGGTCTAGACCTACTTTATCTGTAAAGTGTCTTGAGATAACTCTTGTTATGAATCGATATTATAAATAAAATTGAATTGAATTGAATTGTGAGCAAATTAATCCTCTTTTGTAAATCACTTTGCTTGAACGCTTCAATGCTTCATGATGAGGCTTCATCTCGCCATCACGAGTTCAAAGCCATAAAGAATTATGGGAGGTGAGTTATTCTGGTCGATGCAGATTTGTTTGAATTTTGTTAAATCAATCAACCTTTCCCTAACCCTGCATGTCAGACACCAAAGCAGATTGAAAAAGATTGATTTGTAGTCACCCAAACAATATAAACCAGAACTTGATACCTAGGCCTCTAAAATAGGTCAAGAACATATAATTATACTCAAAATAGCAACAACAAAACAGGATGTGAAACACACTGACTTAACTGAATGGGACACAAGGGGACATATAACCGGATTGGCCAAACCAAAGGACACACAAGGGGGAAACCAAGATGAACTTAAACTACAATTAATACAAAACCAAGCTAAACCTAAATCCCCCCTGTAACATGGCAGCACATGGTATGGCTCAAATTGGCAGGTCACATGATTCAACAGTTCTCAACCTTTGGCCATGTTTCTACTTTACCAGGAAGAACCTCCAAACCAGCATGGTAATGAGAAAAACCATATTGATTAATATAACAGTAAAATGATTATTTAACCCTACAATGTAAAAATGTGTGCACTTCATTTAAACACTGTACGGCTAAAGGCAGACCAATATATAGATTACAAATCACCTAAATGTGTAATGTGTACTTTTGTGGATGTGGCTGACTACAAAATCAATCAAGCTGTGTACTTTAGAGAATGGGGTGAACTTGTGTACAATATAATAATATATATAATATGCCGGCTGTTACCATATGTGGCCATCACACCCTTGAACCGCAACCGTCGAATCATGGCTCAGTAACCATGACTAGGCCCAGTATTGTCTGTCAAGCTTTGCATTGAAATATCCACTGAAGCAGTGAGCATGGGCTTCGAGTAAGCTTGGATTGTGCTCCCTTTTCCCCAATACACTCCAAAATCAATTACACAAGCACAGAAGTGTGAAGAATGGCTTAAACTGTGTGTTCATCTGCTCTAATGTCATCATGCCTGGCTACATAGAATAGGTTTTACTTTCCAAAGGCATGGGGCATGTCATTAGCTAACTGCTCTCTTTTATAATAAGATCACAGTAGAATCAATGTTAGAATAATACCTGTTTAGGATTGAAACATCTGTTGTGTTGAAGGTGTTAATAGGCTAAATTAAAGTTTAGAGGTACGGCTCCAGAAAATTAGGGTTACGTGTTTGGCAACATCTTTAAAAGGATAGTTAGGATATTGTGGGGTTGAGGTACAGGGTTTCCCCCAGTGTATTGCAAGGCCGGTGGTCCACCAGGCCTAAGTTGGCCCCCTCCAGGCCTAAGCCACTGGGAATTATTTTCTAATGTATTTTTAAGACAATTAACAGTTGCAGTGGGGCAGCTCAGTTGGAAACCTATATGTAGTCATATTTTCAAATCTCCAGTTAGCTTTTAGTACTGATTGAATGTTGGACCCTGTGGAATCTGTATGATAGCTTTTTTTTCATGTTTCCATCCCATGATTCTATAGAGCCCAAACGTAATGCTGCCATCAGTCTGTGACTGGCCCGAGCCATGCTCTCGTCAAAAAACACTCTTGCCATGAGGCTAAACAACTGATCTGAGAGAAACCCTGAGGTACTTATCTATAGTCAGTGTAATACCCAAGGTTAGATGGCGGTCGGGTTAGCACTGCACGCAGCCAAGGCTACTGCTCTAGTCCTTTGGGCACAGGTTCCCCAGATGTTGTAAATATGAGGGGGAAAACCGTTGGGCTATTGCTGATGAGTCACCAGTCTAATGGACCATGGTATGAAATCTGATATGAGATGTGTCTGCCTAGAGAGGGCAGTGTAGTGAAAACAGTGTCATTACAACAACCTGAGGCCTCCCAGGCCAGGACCTCATGCGCTGGACCGTATGCCAAGAAATGAAAGAGAGGAGAGGGAGCGGACTGGCTGAACACAATACAATCGGGGATGGTGGGAGCTCAGTTTCAGACAGCGAGACCCGGGAGGAAGGAGAGGGACGGGCCAAAGTCTTTGTTTTATCTGGAGCAAATAAGATACATGCATCATAGCAGCTCTCCAAGAATAATGTCCACAAATGATGACTCAAAGAGAAAATAGGGAGTTGATGGAAATAAAGCTTAACTTGTCACGCCAGCTTAGCACTCAAAGTTGGAAGCACAGTGTGAAGTGGCTCTTGGACAACACTATAGTCTTTCTCTTATTTGTTGGTTGTTTTAAATTGTTATTGCAACATGTTCAAGTGTGCGCCAAAATAGTGGATGCTATGTTACATTTTTTGTTACATAATACAACCAATGGCATAGCATATCCAAGGTGACTGTCAGCTGTACAAAGTGTGTGTGTGTGTGTGTGTGTGTGGGTGTGTGTGTGTGTGTGTGTGTGTGTGTGTGTGTGTGTGTGTGTGTGTGTGTGTGTGTGTGTGTGTGTGTGTGTGTGTGTGTGTGTGTGTCTACTTTAGTACCTTGTCAGCTGAAAAATTGTTTTTCTATCTTGGCATACATAGGCTCAAATGTAAAACACAGAAAAGTTGTCTGCAGAGCATGTGCAGGAAATGCGTGCAAGGAAATAACCTAATTTTAAAAATTTAAAGATAGTGTGTGATATATCACCTTTGTCATGTGTGATGTTGCCTCTGTCTTTCTGATAGATCAACAGGAAATAGTACAGATGTGTCCAGTGTAAAACAGTTTCAGTGTCACGTTTTTTTCAATGAAAACTTGAAAAGAGGAGAGTCAATGTCATTAGTACCTGGGCTTTTGAAACTAAGCTTAGCTGAGTAAATCATGATGTACATTACTATACTATATTTGTTCTTGTATTTTATCCTATTATTTTAATGTTGTATGTATGTATGTGTATTATATCCTAGTGTTTCATTTATATATATGGTCTGTGCTGTGTGACTAATATTCTGCTGCCGTAACACTGTAATTTCCCATTTTTTTGGATCAATAAATATCTATTTATCTATCTATCTATCTATCTATCTATCTATCTATCTATCTATCTATCTATCTGCCATACTCTCATAGGCATTATTGTCTTTCCAATGCTCAAGTACTGATTAGGGAGGATGAATTTACATACAATAACAATTTATCTTCTAACAAACTAATCAATGAATTCAGGTACACGTTCTGTACAACTGAACGCGTGTCTTTGGTAGGGTTTTGTTGTCAAAACAACACAATATTAGGGTAGAAAGTGCCGCTACACTCATTCTCCAGCTGCAATGATGGTGCAGAGACTCAGAGAAGGCAAATGCGGAAGACACACTGGCCATTAAGAGCAGACTGGGAGGGGGACTTAAAAAAATGGGCGCTAAAACGGAGCATTTTAGACAGAGGGTGAGGACACAATTATTCAGACAAACAGTATGAGAGACATGTTTTTTGAAAATTAAATCATGTAAACATGTTCTAGTAGAAATATAATATACTGAACATAAACCTGAAAATGAGGATAATATGGGACCCTAAAGGTTTTTTTTTTGTTATTATTTAAATTTCCTATTTAGTCAGTCATGTAGAAATCAGTCTAAAATACAGTTTTTACCACTTTCAGCATTGTCAGTTACAGCTGGCAAATGACCCGATGCAAGAAATACAAGACACGTATTTCAAACTGATTTAGTTTAACCATGTAAGAATCAAAATTGCATTGTCTACAGCCCACTTTGTTGTGCGTGGCTACAACAAAGTGTGGTCAGTAGAATGGGGGGGAGAGAGTGGCCGGAGAAAATGCACCTTAAGGCGATGAGTTAAAACTAATGTTCTCACGTCTGATGTCACAGGCAGGGGCGCTCCAGTTGCTGAAAAGTCAGCCCACCTTTTCCTGTCCTGGCGTCCGAAGGACACCCGAGGGAGCAGGACGTCACCGTCACCATAGCCGTCCACCGCCATCATCATCATCTGCACTAACATCAACATCATCTGTGGAAGGTAAAGGAATTACATCTTTCATCCCTCCATTTTTACCTACTTATGATGAGTGATTTGGTACCTGCCTTCCCTTTACCTGTTTTTCTGACCCTTGTTTCCATCCTTTGACTCCCGTATTCCATACTTAGCATGAATACGCTTCTAAGCAACACCGAATGTCATTTGATGTCTTTCTGTATCTTGGTTTATATACTGTATATTCAGTGGAAAGGCTGAGTTGGCTGTTGCTTTGTCTCATATTGTATTACTTAAACCTGTTAAAGTAGATAAAGACAAGCAGATAGCATGTCTGGTGTCAATGCAGAGTGCAGTGAGTTTGAATCCAATGCTAAAATTGCTAAAATTATTTAACAGAACCTGCCAAAAGCTAAAAACTGACCTCACTTCCAAAATACATTGAGAGCAGCCCAGGCACATGTTTCTTGATATTTATATAAAATGGCAAAGTATGCACTTCATTTTCTGTTTTTACTTGATTTTGTTTCTTTCCTATGATGGGATTTCACCTCCCTCTTGTTTTCCTACTTTCTTTTTTCCCCCCCACTTATCCTTCCTGTCTCACCACAGCCATTCTTTATTTGGGTTATATTGCTTGGATTAGACAAGCCAGGATTTACACACACAGGAAAGATAAGGGGACATTTTTACAGCACAACCACTATTTCAGAGGTGTGTATGAGAGTCGCAGAACCATTTTTAGACTGCAGACATGGCTGGAAAATTGGTGTAAGGTACTAAAAACTAGGTTGTAACATTTTAAGGCCTTATGACTTTTCACGGAAACGCCTCCTCGTACTGAAAATATACCATATTAATCATGTAGCTATTAGCATGGTTGTCTGTATCCAGGTGGG
>NW_022605570.1:863825-867832 GCF_008692095.1 Etheostoma spectabile
GGGGGGTCAGGTAACACTTTACAATAAGGTACCCAAATAAGGGTAATTACTGTTTTTGAAAGAGTAACAAATGATTAGTTACCCTTTTTTAAAAGGGTAGTTACTCTTCTTCAGAAGGGAAGTTACCTTTTTTCAGAAGGGTAGTTACCCAATTTAAAAGGGTAGTTACTCTTTTTCAGAAGGGTAGTTACCCAATTTGAAAGGGTAGTTACGCATTTTCAGAGGGGTAGTTACCCTTTTTTTTAGAAGGGTAGTTACTCTTTTTCAGAAGGGTCGTTACTTTTTTTTTTGTGTACCAGGGTTCATATTAAATAAAATATACTATTTAGTCAAAGAGTAAGATTCTGTCTGCCAGACTTAAATGGTTACCAGTCTGAAGAGTTAAGCCTTGTCTAAAATGATTTCAAAATGAATGTTTTTGAATATCCAAAAGCTATCACCAGAGCTTAGAATTAAGAAGCAAAGGAAAAACAGCATGGCGAGTACACTATGCATGTACTAAAGTAAGTTGACAAATGCATATATATTTTTGAGATTTCAAGACCATTTTCCATCCAGGGAAGTTCTCTTGTTTCCAGGAACAACATGCTCAAACCCACACATCTCACACACCAGGAAGCTGCCCAGTAACACCACAATCCTATCAGTAGGCCCTTAACCCTGCACCAAGTTAAGAGTTTTTCCTTAAGGGCACCTCAGAGGTGGTAATGAAGAAAGAGCAAGATCTGCTCTTTTAACACTCAAGTCTAAGTGGACTGTACGTGGCTATAAACTAAAATGAGTTCACCCCTGATTTATTTAATCAAAGACCCATTTATCTTTGTAAATGTGGCACATACAAATAATATCCACTGAAATATTAATGGAAGCTTGGCATTGGTACTGGGATAACATTGGATGGAGAGGTTTTGCTCAGGTTTGCAGGTTTTGTGCTGAAGTATCAACCGAATGCTACAATATCAGGGTCATTTTGTGGTAAAACGGAGACTTGTTGCACTTTTACAATTTCTGTTACATAATCTGAAGTCTGAAAAAAAAACAATCCAATGGATCCTGTGTATTGGTACCAGCCATCGGCAGGAGTTCCCCGGTGGTTCGGCTTACGTGTCGGTGACCTGCTGTCCTGTATGGAAATGTCAGTGGGACACAGAGTGCTCTGTGAAGCAGCAGCAGCACACTGGCCTGTTGTGACCATGGCTCTTAAAACAGAGGCCCTGTATGCCCCTTCATGAGTGGCGCGTGTGTCCTCTCCCTCTGCTGCTAAATATAGCAACAACAATGGCACCGGGGAAATGGCTGGTTAGAAAGAAACCTGACCTTAGATGATATCAGCTTACAGCTTATAAATACAGCTAAGGGACATTTAATGTTCCAGCGATGGTAGAAAGGCTGAATACTAAGGAGGATTGTTTGCTGGAGCTTTTCAGTTGTTTCAACCCTTTTATTTGTCATTTTTAACAATTTAGAAAAATGGGTGTAGGTACAGGAGGACATTTAACCCTTGTGTTGTCTTCCAAAAATCAACACTTTTGTTGATGCTTTTTTCAATGTTTTAATCTTTTTCTTCAATTTTTGTCTAATTTTTCAACACTTTTGATGTTTTTTTAATGTTTGTCACCTTTTTGACGTTTTCAACACTTTTTTTTTTAAATGTAAATGTAAATGTGCTGTATTTATATAGCGCTTTTCCAGTCTTAACAACTGCTCAAAGCGCTTTTACATCTACAGGATACATTCACCATTCACACACATTCATAGACTGTGGCCGGGGCTGCCGTACAAGGTGCCACCTGCTCATCAGATAAACACTCACACACATTCACACTCCGATGCGCAGCACCGGGGACAACTCGGGGTTCAGTGTCTTGCCCAAGGACACTTCGACAATGACTGCAGGGGCGGGGATCGAACCACCAACCTTCCGATTGGCAGGCAACCGCTCCACCACTGAGCCACAGCCGCCCATTTTACAGTTACTTTTGGAATTTATGGTCAATAAACCTCAATTATAGGAAATTATGTTTGGGTTACAAAAGCAGAAATTATGAAAAAGGAATATGTCAACTTGTACTCAATACTATTTCAAAACCACTTCACTTTTTTTTTTCAGATGCTATAAAATTGACTAAGACACCCCAAAATTAATAAAAGTAGAGATTTGTACTTGCCAAAGAGCGTTGTGTGTAATCAATCATGCTATTTTGGGTAATTTGAAAGAACATTGATATATTTTTACTTAATTCCTTACACACAGTATCGCCACTGATTTCCAGAATTGATCCGATTCACAAGGTCCCAATTCAATTACATTTCCCATTCAATATCAATCATGTTAGAAGCATTTCAAATCCTATACCAATGTTGCTTGGTTATGAAAGAGATTCTCAGAGAGCTTATGCTGTAAATTGTACAAGAAAGAAGCAACCCTCAAATATTTTGTAAGGTTTACGTCAAGAATTATACCCCAACAACTTTGTTTAAAGTACTTGCATAAGGTATATCATATAAAGTATATTATAGGGTGACGTGGAATACATTACAAGATTGATTTTTTTGGATTGTATTTATCAACTCAAACTAAGATCACTCAAACAAAGATCTGTTTTTAATTAGAAAATCGTTCGTTATGTTAACCCCGCCCTGATTTAGAACAGTAAAAGGAGAAGTTTTCAAAATGTAGTGTTTTTTATCAGCTGGCAATTGACATTTCTCTATGAAAACAGTGAAGACAATTATTTTACTGTATTTTTAAATTACTTACTTTATTTAACTCATACTCAAATTGTCTGCATATGGTAACCTATAAAAGACATTCTGCTTTATCAGGCTTGGTGCCAAAGGCACTAACTGTGGGTCAGCAATACAATGCGTTGACCCTCAAAATCCTCCCACACTGGGGAGAACCATTAGAACAATCCCTGATGGAATACATCATAGTTGTAGTTCTTAAACCATGTTGCTCAAACACTTCCCTGCACACTGGTGTCGGTGTCTGCGTGCCTCCCTGGTGGTCTGCTCGTCTGAAAAGACAGGGATTAAATTATCATCGTCAATCGAAATGGTTGCTACGGGGCAGCTGGTGTTCAGAAATGGCACCTTCCTCGATGAGAGGATCTGTCTGTGGCTGGAAAGTGTAGAGGGACTGTACAAGCTCAGGCAGTGAACTGCAGCTATAGAATGACCTTCTTTCTCTCCGGAGGCCATCATTCAACCGCGGGCCTGTTAAATGAGTTATTGAATAAAAGAAAATATATTTTAATATGATCTCTTAAAGTACAGTATAATTAAAGGGCAAATAAATATTATCATATCACGTTAATCATAATTGATGCCTCAGAGATTTGGCAAACCAACCTTAAAAGTCAATATATTCATGTGTCTTTCAATGTTAAATGTATAATGTTCCAACAAAACATTCTGTTGTTAACCTGTGAATGGCCTGTGATGTTGTGGAATTGTATACTAATCCTTCACATTTGTAATGTAAGATTTTTACACAACCCGACAGGAATGGAAGGAATATTATTAAAAAGTAAGATTTCCATGTTTCCATTATTTTATAAAGCAGGCAGAAGTGCTATATAAATACTGTCAAGTATCCAAATGCTTAATCCACAGAGGAATGCACACTGCCCATATTCAGTCTTTAACCGAGTCGTCACGACTTCCGTACGATTCAAGAAGTAGTCACCTGAAATGGTTTCCCAACAGTCTTAAAGGAGTTCCCAGAGATGCTCAGCACTTGTTGGCCCTTTTGCCTTCACTTTGCGGTCAAGCTCACCCCAAACCATCTCAATCAAGTTGTAGTGTTTTGGGTCATTGTCCTCTTGAAAAATAAATGATGATCCAACTAAACGCAAACCGAAAGGGATGGCATGTTGCTGAGGGATGCTGTGGTAGCCATGCTGGTTCAGTAAGCCTTCAGTTTTTTATAATTCACCAACAGTGTCACCAGCAAATCATCACACCTCCTCCTCCATGCTTCACGGTGGGAACCAGGCATGTAG
>NW_022605570.1:867842-867957 GCF_008692095.1 Etheostoma spectabile
TCCATCCGGTCACCTTTTCTCCGTCGCACAAAGACACGGCGGTTGGAACCAAAGATCTTAAACTTGGACTCATCAGACCAAATTGCTTCTGCTTGTTGCCTCTCCTTAGCAGTGG
>NW_022605570.1:867967-868448 GCF_008692095.1 Etheostoma spectabile
GCTATTTGACCATGAAGGCCTGATTCGCGCGGTCTCCTCTTAACAGTTCTAAAGATGTGTGTGCTGCTAGAACTCAGTGTGGTATTCATCTGGTCTCTAATCTAAACTGCTGTCAACTTGCGATTTCTGAGGCTGGTGACTCAGATGAACTTCTCCTCAGCAGCAGAGGTGACTCTTGGTCTTCCTTTCCTGGGGCGGTCCTTACGTGAGCCAGTTTCGTTGTAGCGCTTGATGGTTCGTGCGACTGCACTTGGGGACACATTCAAAATTTTTGCAATTTTTCAGACCGACTGACCTTCATTTCTGAAAGTAATGATGAACACTCATTTTTCTTTACTTAGCTGATTGGTTTTCACCATAATATGAATTCTAACAGTTGTCCGATAGGGCCATCGGCTGTGTATCAACCTGACTTCTGCACAAAACAACTGATGGTCCTAAATCCATTAATAAGGCAAGAAATTCCATTAATTAACCCTGA
>NW_022605570.1:873458-878447 GCF_008692095.1 Etheostoma spectabile
TGTGCTCAGGCATCCACGGAACAACTTAGATGTGTTGGTTGCATGGCCAATTTAACTTTCTTGAGAAGTCACGTTGGTTGTGTGTGTGTTTGTAAAGTTATCTATTACAGAGTGAAAATGCTGCAGGAAAGGAGAGGAGTTTGGTCTGAACGAGGTCCTCCTCCCTCCTGCCCTGAAACGTGTCTTTTGTTTGTTGTGTGCAGAGGCTAAAGGTCAGCATGTAACCTATACATACATCCTCGAATCATTTTACATACAGAGCAAGAAGAAATTTACAAAGCAGGCTCCCAGTAGAAGGTTAACATTGTGAACTTTCATCATTCATTTTGGACGTCAACCACGCATCTCAGTGGAGAGCTTTGGTGTTCTTAGATGGTACAAATCCAGTTCCAAAAGGGTTTAAATACACAAAAAAGGCTCTGTACACATTAGAATTGTTATTGTAGAATCTACGTTTCCTTCATTATACATTTCCTTCATTATAAATAACAATAATATATTAAATAACTTCCTTAAAGCGCCCATATTATGCTCATTTTCAGCTTCATAATTGTATTTTGAACTAGTGTGTGTTGTAGCAGTGTTTTGTCATTGAGAAAGAGCTAGCATGCTACTGTTAGCCACCTTGTCTCGGCTAGTGATGTAAAAAGCCGTGTAGATTTTGAACAGCTCACCCGGAGACTGAAGGCAGAGGACATTCAGAAACCGGTTCTCATTTTAAACAGCATGGATAGGTCTTTCCAAGTTTGCATGCATGTGGAAGCACCAGAGACACAAAATAACACCCCAAATCCCAGAATAAAGTGATGTCATAAAATGGGCTCTTTAAATGTAAATGTGAAACCTAAGGATTGTCTTTCAGAGCAGGACGTCTGCAGCCTCTCGTAGGGGAGCATTGTCAGCCTAAAAATGCTACTGTATCTGATAATGAATATGGACATTAAAATTCAGAAGAACGGTGGTGCCAAGACTCTCTTGACACTGTCCTCACTTGTGTTAATAATACACATTCATATATGCAGAGACATCTAGATAGACACGCTTACAGTCATATGTATTACATAACTTGTGAGAAATAATGATCAAGTGTTATTTAACCTTTCGTCTTGCATTGCCATACCTTTCTCTGTACACCACGGATACATTTTGGGATAGGAGGAACAACCACTCTGGGCATTTTGCACTTATTTATGCCAATCGCAATCTTCTTGGCCGGCTCTAAGCTCTGGATGCAGCTACTGTGGTTCTGCAAAATGGTTTCATGTTTTGGTGAAAGCACACCGATAAAAGAAAACGCCACACTGAATAATCAATGTCGTTGTTCACACAATACAGTTAACGTGAGCTTTTTGAATTAACCGGATACATTGTTAAATGGAATTTGCTCTTACCAGTGTTTAACCGTGTGTACTTTAACAGCAATTTGCACCAATTGGTCCCCAAACCTTCCTCTCAGATAGGAAATGCCATAACATATTATTTGTAAAGCTTTACAATCATTTCCCTAAAGAACCAAGCAGGCTTGCCTTCTTACATGATTCTAATTTCTTTCAAAACTTGCCATTTTCAGAGTAGAAAAAAAACGTGAAGATCTCTATAGCTTGTGTTCACCACAGGCCTTAATAAGGAAACCCACTGTCTTTAACACAAGGGAACCGGAAGTGCAAAAATGTTAACTCGTTTCTGGCTTTAAGGAAACTCTGTTCCAGGATGGCACAACAGAATAAGATGAAGAAGATGCTGCGGTTGAAAGCATACTTCAATGAATCATGAAAAAGTAAAATTCATACTTTAAAGTTTGTGTATTTAAACAGTAATATCACAGTCGCATGTTGTTATTTTGATTAGTCGCCAGACTTCAAGAAGGCAGGTCTTATCTAACATAAGCCTGTCAGAGGGTAAGCAGAGAGGACAGAAAGAGGTCTTTGGGTGATGGACAAAATAACCCTCACCCTCTTACTGTATACAGCATTTGAACATGAGAGTAATATCAATCTTATCTAACTCGCTAAGAGAGCAAATATGCATTGAAATATCCCTTTAACCACCTAATCTTTAAGGTTTGTCCGACTACTACTGAACTTGCAAAACCATCTGATCCTCCCTGTCACTCAGTTGTATTCCTTCAACAGTTGTTCTCAGTAGCTGTGTGGACTGTTTTAGGCAGTACATGGGTATGCAGGCTGAGTGGAAGTCTACTGAGCCTATTGATTTACATCTGACCCCCTCCCCCCCCTTTCTCTCCCTGGGCCTATAGATTTAATTGACGTTAATATAAATCTTTCGGAATTTATTGTATGAGATGGTTCAGCGTCATAAAGGCAAAGTCATGATTTGGCATGACCCAGCTTCCTGTGATCATACATCAACTTTGAGGCCAATTTAAACAGCCCGAATTAAGCTAAATTCAACCCAAACGGTTGAACGACTAGTGCATGGTCAGCGTTGTCAAGCCCGCTGCCGAGTCCCCCCGTTCAGTTTCACACTCTAACACCCATCTCAGGCCAGTGCTTCATTGGACGTGCCATATTTGACAGCGCTAAAGCTGTTTGATTTCACAATATTTGCTCAATAATTCAGAGACAGATGTGCTCGTATTCCCATAGATTTTATGTCATGCAACTTGAAATAAAAGCTCCCTCCTGCTCATTAAACGCACCAGTAAGCTGAGTCTGCTGTGGGTACGTTATTTTGCGCATAGAAGCAGGGATACATTTCAGATTGTTATCAAGGATTGTCCAAAGACTACACATGCCTTCACTGCTATACTGGGGTCTTGGCACGGCAGTATATTTGCACAGTTTCTTCGTCCACATCGACAGACTTGTGGAGTCGGTCGCACTATTACATTTCGGTGGCTTGTATGCCAGTAAAAATGTTGTATTCATGTCTTCTTGTGTATGCTGATTTGGCACTTAACAGTTACAGACTTGTAAGCTCAGATGGTACACATGCCCAAGGACTTGTCAAGATGTTATATCCAGAAACATGCTTGACTAGATGGAAAAATAGGGATTATCCCTATGAGCCATTCAACAAAAGGGTGGGAGACAAGCATATGATTCAGTAATGTTGGACGGGAAAACCCTTCAGGTCTGTCTTTGCCCTTTTGTCCATGTCTAATTTACATTTTTTCCCCCCTTTAATGTATTATCAGTGAGAAAGTGCTGTGATTGTGGCTTTAGGATGCTTTCACATTTACCCCGTTTGATCCGGCCCTTCAGACATTTCAGTTTGCTGTGAACCAAAATTACAGGTGTGAAACCTCACAGCCGAAATTTGTTCTGACCAAAAGTGGTAGTCCAGGTTGGGACGAAACTGAACCATGGTTCTATTCATTTCTAGTGTTAAAGCATTTCTTCTAATGGTTCAGGCTTTTGGACCGAATACAGGAAAAGTCTAGCAGGCTATGTTTGTGTTCTAAGACCTGGGAAGCTCCTTTTGAGGAATAGCTCAGTGCTTAGTACTCACTCTCACATACCGACAGCTGTCAGCTAAAAGAGCAGATAATATATCAGCAGTTTGCTTGTTATGTGGTTGTAAATGTACAGTGGAGGTTTTGGTTTGTCTCTGAATATATGTGACAGCTCCTTAAAACCAAGATAAAGTTAAGTTAAAGTTAAATAAAGGAGAGCAGCTGTCAGAAAATATTTAGACACCAGACAGAGGATAGGAGAGGACAGGGAAGTCCGTCCACAAATCAATTGCAAGTATCGGGGGACACAGCTCACCTACACTAAAAAAAATTACAATCCAGATACCCCCCCCACACACACACACCTTCCCAATATAGTAAAACTGCACATTTTAGAGTGGCCTTTTATTGTGGCCAGCATAAGGGACACGTGCAATAACCCTGCTGTCTAATCAGCATCTTGAAAAGTCACACCTGTAAGGTGGATGGGTTATCTCGGCAAAGGAGAAGTGATTTTGAACAATATTTGAGAGAAATAATTCTTTTGTGTGAATAGAAACAGTCTTAGATCTTTGAGTTCAGCGCATGAAAAATGGGGGCAAAAACAAAAGTGTTGCGTTAATGATTTTGTTCAATGGATGTAGTTACGACAGGACGTAGTTATGTCATGTATTGTTCTTTAGTGTGCTTGCATAACTCCAGTGTGAAATCAAGACTAAAAAGCATAACCTTTTAGTTTTGAAAAGGCCCTGAGTGTTGAAGGACTGGCAGGCAGAAGTGTATGCTGAATTGGCATGAATGGAAACGCTGAAAGGAGCAGAGGGTGTTGTGGGCATTTTCGCTTGTCCGTGGGTTAAAAACAATCTACAGGTCAAATAGCTTCCTGAGCTGTGTCTGTGTCTGGATAAGAATATGTGTATATGTGCAGTATGTGTGTCCATATATTTACTTTTGAGGTTTTTAGTCCTAATGAATGTAATTTTGGACAAAAGAGAAGCAAACTAGCCTCTACAGTCCCTTACAAAAGTCTTGTCGCTTGTGTACAAATTGACCTGAAGTGCCGCTGAAATATATTTCTTATCAAGATTTATTTACAAGAAATGGCTCATTTTAATCCCAACAGCTTTTGTAATAATGTTTCAGTGCAAAAAGAAACTGTCAAAAAGTATTCTAATATTCACAGCTTGGTAAAGCCCATTGAGTCAATATTTGCAAAGACATAAGTGTTGTCGCCTTGTCATATGAGCTTTACCTGACTAATAATGGATCAATTAGGTCTCAGGTGTGTATAAAAACAACCCCAGTACACTAGACCTTCACATTAACTGCAACTAGACATCTGCAAACATGCCTAAGATTCACCCTGAGACTAAAGTTTTGATTATCAAGAGGCTGAAGACCAGATCCACTGCTGATGTGGCAGACACCTTCAATGTGTCTCAGCGTCAAGTACAGAGGATTAAAAAAACATCTGAAGACACTGGAGATGTTTTTGACAAGCCCAGGTCAGGGAGACTCCGCAAGACAACTGCTCGAGAGGACTGTTTGTTGGCTCGAAAATCCAAGGCCAGCCC
>NW_022605570.1:878457-878600 GCF_008692095.1 Etheostoma spectabile
GCAGCAGAGCTCCACCAGACCTGGTCCCCTGAAGTCCCTGTGTCAACCAGAACCAGAGAGGCATGCAAGACTGCTTTCCTAGCTATTCCTGATGACTTTATTAATACATTGTATGAATCCTTGCCAAACCGCATGGATGCAGT
>NW_022605570.1:878610-879684 GCF_008692095.1 Etheostoma spectabile
CATGGAAGTCATTCAAGATATTAAATTTGAATCTCACAGCACCATTATTTAATTTGCTTACACATTTTAGTATTTGTAGTAAATTTGTTCAATTTATGTATAGGCGACAAAACTTTTGTCTTGCCAGAATTTGACCTTTTTGTCTTGTTTAAATAATAAATCTTTTTTTAGTGAAACTAATTTATTTCAGTGCATTGAACATCATTTGGGAGGGTTTTAGCTTTTCATATGACCTATTTCTTACACCAACTGATTAATTAAAAGTCAGTTTAATAGCAGGTGTTTCTACAAAATAGATAAGCGACAAGACTTTTGTCAGGGACTGTATAATTTAATAACTATCTTTCAGTTTTTACTATTATTCATTATTATATGATGAATGAGGAACCTTCTTTTCTTACCAATTGCTTGATTGTCCAGCCTTTAAGGGATTTGCCCAGAAGGTAAATAGTTTGATATAATCACAGTGAACTTGTGTCTGGCTTAGGGCTGCTCGATTATGAAAAAAAAAACACATTTTAACACTTATTGTGATCAATGTTGCAATCCAGATCTTGATGAAAGAATTTTCAGTTATTGAACTTAAAAAAAAATGTTGAAACTGTTAAAGTGGAAACACCTTGAACTGTGAACTTTCCCGTTTAAACTTTTTTGTTTCATTCAGAACACAAGACAAAAAAAGAGTTGACTCGCAAAAAGGAAACCAAATTTGCAAAATAATAGTTGTTCTCGATTGCATTGTTTTTGTGATCATTGGGATCCAAAATCGTACAAACTATTGCATTAATTGCACAGCCCAGTCTGGCTGTTGATTTACATATGTATTAAATTAATAATAACATCATCTAAGACTTATAATTTCAATGGACAACTTAACTCTTTTTTAGTATATGTAGGCTCATATCGGCGCTAATGTTATGATCTGTCAGGAATAACGGTGAGGCTTGGACCCAAATGCAGTTCAGTTCAGAGAAAATAATTTAGCCAACACCAACAAAAAAAATACACAAGGTAATGAGGAGAAATGAGAGCCTGCCTTCGGAGTATAAATGTGTGTGAGTGTTTATCTGATGA
>NW_022605570.1:879694-879935 GCF_008692095.1 Etheostoma spectabile
AGGTGGCACCTTGTACGGCAGCCTCGGCCACAGTGATTGAATGTGTGTGAATGGTGAATGTAAAAGCGCTTTGAGTTGTCGTGGGACTAGAAAAGCGCTATATAAGAACAGTCCCTTTACATTTACACAAGAAAGCAGGATATTTTTCTTCATAGAATTTAGTTTGTAATATTATATTGTGTAGTTATGGCTAATACCTGATCCCTGGCTTGGATCAGGGAGGCTCCAAAATCAGGGTAGC
>NW_022605570.1:879945-887583 GCF_008692095.1 Etheostoma spectabile
GCTGTCGCCATGGTCCTGCTACACGTTCTGCGATGCCATGTTCATCTGCTACACTCTGCTGTGCCCTGCCACGTCCTGCCACGTCCTGCTGCGTCCTGCTACGTCCTGCTGTGCCTTGCAATGCCGCACAGTGCCCTGCTATGCCATGAACTACTACAAACTACTACTACAAACTACTATTTTTTTATGACTGTTATTGCCACTCTTAATTCTAACCCCAACTGGCCCGTCCGACACCGCCTACCAAGAGCCTGGGTCTGTCCGAGGTTTCTGCCTAAAAGGAAGTTTTTCCTCGCCACTGTCGCACTGTTGCTTGCTCTGGAGGAAACTACTAGAACTGTTGGGTCCTTGTAAATTTGGGAGCGTGGTCTAGACCTACTCTATCTGTAAAGTGTCTCGAGATAACTCTTGTTATGAATTGATACTATAAATAAAATTGAATTGAATTGATACGGGGCAAAAGAAAAGGATTGATTGAACGATAAAAAGAAAGCTGAAAGGTTCAGGGATTGAGTCAAACTTGGTCTCTCATTCAACAGAGAATTTTGGTGAAATTACCTCATACAACCCACCAATAAAACACTTTCATTCTTTTCAAAACTACCTTGTACAACACCAATTCGAAAATCCAAACTATCTGTTAAACACTTAAAAGATTTATTCAGCTGACACTACAAATATGCACTCAAAGCAGCACTCTCAATTTGTTTGTGTGCTTACATGCATGTCAGTGTTTCTAGCACATTGCTGTAAGACTCCACCTGACCAAGAAAGAGATGTCACCCTCTTAAAACCAGACGCGTGGTACACCCAGGGCCGCATGCCGGCTTTACTTGCCATGATATCTTCATGTGTTTGGCCAAAAGGCTTATTGCTTTGCTCTAACACAGGGTGTGTACAGTTCATATCAAATTCCCCTTTCCGAACTTTGAGTTATCAAAGGAAGCCAAAATAATTCAAAGACATCTTTAAAAGAAGTTTATTTTGACAAACGGCGCAACACAATATCCTCAGGCCCTTTCCAGACAATGGCGCAATCTGATCACTTGATATCTGAGATACACAAGTCGAGAGAAGCTTTTGGCAAATGGACTGCATATTACTGGGTGAAGGTAGTGGATAAGAGTTTTGTTGGTGGCAACCGACTGGCAGGTTTATTAGGTGCGATGTAATTCGATATCCAAAGTCTCCCGAGGACTGATGTAGCTTGTGTCAGGGCTCTGTTTGATTCATTGAGATCCCATAAAAGCCACACAAAAAAAGCAGCCTCCCCCCAACCTGATGCCTTCAGCCTCCTTTCACCACAAAGTCTCAGGCCAAAAACGTCGGTACATTACATCGTTTACCCTGATATCAGGTGTCAAATAAAAGAAGACATTAATTGGACTTAGTATACAAAATACAGTATAATGCATGCAGTCATTTTGACAATGTAATAACATTTGAGGCCGGTACTAATTTGAGGTTTATTTTATTGAGCTTCTTTGATAGCTGCTTTGTATGATTGTTGACTTTCTTCCTACCCATTGACTGTCATGTATTCATATCATCCGCAAAAATTCTTGCAAAAGGTGTCTGAAATACTTATAGTCCTTGAAAGCACATTAACATTTGCAGTTGAGTAACACGTAGTCGTTATCAACGTTTCATTTCCGGGATAGCTCCGGTGCCGCAGAAAATTCCACCGGATTTCACTCTTTGCAGCCGGATGTCCGTTAACTCCCACTTTCTTTGTGTTGGAATTCTAAAATCCGGTGGACTTCCAGGGACTATGGTTAACTGCTCCTCAGATCTCTGCAGGGTAAATACAGACAGCTAGCTAGACTATCTGTCCAATCTGAGTTTTCTGTTGCACGACTAAAACCACTTTTGATTGTACACATGTTCCACCGAAATGAGTTCCTTCCCGCTATTTTTCATTGGCACAGTGACTCTGCCCCATGACGGTGATTGGTTTAAAGCCAATGCCAAAAAAAACAAAGCGTGTTTATTTTGCATCCCGGCTGTGTGACCTAGGCAGACTGTCCTCCACTGTACTGTGGAAGACAGTCTGGCAAAGCAAGACTAATTAGGGGTGATGCCGAATAGTGGAATATTCAATGCTTCAATAAATGGAGCTTGATTCGCCAGCCACTCGCACAGTCGAATTTTTGCGGTGTAAATCCTATTCCAGACCAAAGATTTGCAGCAAGACGAGTTGAAACTTGCAGCTGCTTGTAACATGCCGG
This sequence comes from Etheostoma spectabile, assembly GCF_008692095.1. Lineage (NCBI taxonomy): Eukaryota > Metazoa > Chordata > Actinopteri > Perciformes > Percidae > Etheostoma > Etheostoma spectabile. The sequence goes on from NW_022605570.1 coordinate 882,174, forward strand.
TTTGCAGCTTTCTGAAAGCTGCCAGTTCACAACAATGCAAAGAGATGATGTGTCATCTTCATAGCAATGACTCCTTGTGCTTCCGTTCTAAGAACTTTTTGTTTTACTTGATATCATCTGTTGCATCTAAATGTGAACGTGGATAACGTTTGTGATTGTGAGATGCTTCCTAGTATCTCATTTATATTTATATTCTGTGTTATGTGACTAATGTACGTGTGCTGCTATAACACCGTAATTTCCGATTTTTTGGGATCAATAAATATCTATCTATCTATCTAAATCTTTGGTCTGACTCTGAACTTGGCTTTATAAACAAAGTATGAGCCATTTGGGCAATATGGGGTTGGCTTAACATCAGATTTTACATAGAACTAGGCCTACCTGTTTTCCTGTTCCTCCCAGTAACCCTATTATGGTATAAATATCAACATATAATGCTGTAGATACAAATGCTTTTAATAAATCCAACTGCCCCATGACAGATTTAAGTTTCACTTTCCATGATCCATGACCGTCAGTCCCCAACTTGCGCATGCATTTATTCTGGAGTCGAGTGAAAATTGAAAAACCTTTTTAAACACTATTTTTCATTTTTAAAGTGGCTATATGTAACTTTTAGTTAGTGTTGATTCTATTGGCCTCACTGGACAAAAATGGTAGTATTTATACCACATCTTCTGTCGTGGAGGTCTTTTCTGTACGGTGCTGTATTGACCACTGTATTACAGAGTTAGCATTCCAGAGAGGTCATACCAGAAAATCATTCATTTACAATAAAAAACAAGTTACAGATGCATCGTTGCATTTAAGTGTTAAAGGTAATTTAGCCTACTTTGGATGTATCATGAGCTAAACCAGGTAATGTTATCACTGTCACTGTGTCACAAGCCAAGCAATAAGAGATTGTTGTAGCAACCAATGTAGTAATAACTATATTATTATTATTATTATAGCGCATTTCATAAAAGCCACTGTCGCTTTAGTAACATTCCAGGGGGACAAGTGAAAAGAAAACTGTAGGCCAACACAAACACGGGTTAAATGGAAGGGCAGCATTATTTAATGTAGTCTACTGACATATAACCACATCATGCATTGCAAAGTTATTTTATGAATGAAATAGACATATAACATTCCTGAGGACCAATTGGGTTCGGTTTTGAATCATTTACAATCTGGTAATTTTCTCCATCTGTTAATAGCCCGTAGTGACTCACGTTACCACTGTTGTCTAACCGTTTTAGCTTTTAGTTGATCTTTGTTTAATTTTCTTCTTTTCATTGATGGCCCGGCCCCGGAATCAGATCCAGCAGATCAGCTTCCTGGAAGACAGTCAGCATTGCTATCTTTCCAAATGTCTTTGGAATGGAACATTATACTTGAGGTAAACTAGAACTACACATTGCCTAATATCTCTGTAACTGCAATGTTGTAAATGATTGACGACAAGGAAGACATTGCTGCCACAGGTACCTTTAGGCATCCAGCTGAACAAAAGGAAAGGTTTTAGAGGAAGAAGCCAATCTGTTCAGGAAATATTAACAAAGAAATTCAAGGGGGTGAAATTTATGTGTGTGAGTTAAAAGAAATTAGGCAAAGAAATGGAAAATAAAGAGAAGGGTAGTAAAGATTCTCTCTATCTTTGACCCAAATCTGCCTCGCTGAGGTAAATTTCATCTCCAGGAAAGAGAATCCCACAAATCTTTACCTATAGACAGACAGACGCAGATAGAATGGTCCCATCAATGGGCCGTGACAGCTGAGTTCAGAGTATCTCTTTTACAGCGAGGGGAAAATATAAATATTGTCCTTAAAGAAGCCTTGACACTTGACTATTTCAATCGAAACACATATTTAAGCTCTCTAATGTTGAGGAAATGAACTTAGACGTCATGGAGTTCTTCAGAACCATTTGTCAGAGTCCCAAGAGAAGAATTTTGGTGTATTTTGCAGCTGTAATATCTTTCAGTTCCTGACCAAACACACTGTGAATTCACTTGCCATTTCAGTTGGCAAGTCTTGGGAAGTCTAACTTGTAAAACTTTATGACAACATTTGGGACAAAAAAGAGTAGCTTGGGCCATAAACTTTAGTTGTTGTTATGTATGTATTGTCAGTATTTATTTAATGGCAAGATGGTTCTGTGTTCGACAATAGGAAGAGTTTCTAAATCCTTTCAAAACAGCCAGGCTTGGCTTTTTCCCAGTTTCAAGTCTTTATTCTAAGCTAAGCTAACCAACTTCTGCCTGTAGCTTACTTAATCATTACGTTCTATTATGTTATTGTAATTGCTGAATGACTCAAATTAGGTGAATATATTAGGTGAAATATAAAGTCTGTATAGAGCACAGTTCCTATTTAATGAGTCTATTCAGAAATATGACTGCAATATGATTTATGGATGTGTCTTGTATCAGACAAATTGTTGGACAATCAACATGTGGGGGTTGCTTGCAAGTGTGAAATTGACTGATATTTGCCATCTAAATGAATAGAACTCTAAATGGACTTGTGAATTCATTATGATAAAAACTGTAGCTCCTTTCAACAAATGACGGTACAGTCAGCAACATGCCTCTTTACATGAAGTATTATGAATATGTACGGTACATTGCTATTGTTAATGCACAATACAACAATATTTACAATAAAACGAAGGTGTCTGGAATACGTTCGGTCTTTGAAAGCACCTTAACGTTTGCAGTTGAGTATCACCTAGTCCTTCTTTCTTCCGGGATAGTTCCAGTGCCACCGACTACCTAATAGTTGCTGTCTGTCCAGTCCGAGTTAGTAAAAATTGTGATTGGTTAAAAGAATTGCCATTAAACGAGAGCAGTTTTTTTTTTTTTCTCACATCCATGAATGCTGTGTGGACGAACCAGTAGAGTTGGGCGGAATCCAAATTTTGATACCGTCAAACCCCCTCCCTATTTTACCGCGGTATACGGTATTACCGTGACTAATTAAAAATGATGACGTAAGGCTCAGATGGCGTCACCACACTGTTGGCTTGTGCCTACACCGTTCAGAAAGTGAATAAGTGAATAAGTCCTGTTCTCCTTCCAGACCAGGTCACTTGACTTGCCATCTTTCCCCCTTTCTCTACCTCGTTCTCCTCCACACTGTCATTTGATGACAACCCCACACAAGCATTTTTAGGCAATAAATAAGTAAATAACTTATTTTAATATTTAATCCTTGTCTCCTATATAAGTGCATTGCATTTTTTTTAATGGATGTATTGAAACTGTTGCTATTTTTAAGACCCTGCTGTATACCGTATTACCGCCCAACCCTACTAGCCAGACTTTCTTCTGCGGCGCTGTGGAGAAAGGTCTGGCATTGTGAGATTTAGTATGACCAGGAGTTCTCCATCTCTTCATCCATCTCTCTCTCACACCCCGTCACCCCTCTCCCCAGTGTCATTTGTCAGTGTGACGACTACAACTTTTAGCTAAACGTGTCCCGTTGTCCCCAGACTGCCGTTAACACCAATCATGAAAAAGTCAGTGCTAACAGCCAGACATCCTGATCCAAGTCCTGTCATGGTAGACGCATTAGGCTTCCCTGGCTGCCTCCTCGCCCCTGTGGAGCGGGAGGAGGAGGGAGCGTCAATGTGAGGCGGTATGGTCAAGGGCTGGATGAACGGGAGGTAAACTGTATAGGAGAAAAATGTGAGAAAGACAGATAGTTATTGAGTGAGAAGGGCTAAAAGAGGATTAGATATACACCAGTGGTAGAGGTTTTCAGAGCCTTTCTTTAAGTTAAAGGAGGTGAACTCTATAGGAGAAAAACGTGAGGAAGACAGATACAGTGGTCTGCAAAAGTTTGGGCAACCTTGCTAATTTCCATGATTTTCCTTCATAAATCGTTGGTTCTTAGTATAAAAAAAATCATTATAGGAGACAAATATCATATAGGAGACAAACAGTGATATTTGAGAAGTGAAACGAAGTGTATACCATTTACAGGAAGTGTGCAATAATTGTTTAAACAAAATTAGGCATGTGCATAAATTTGGGCACTGTTGTCATTTTACTGATTTCACAATCTTTAGAACCAATTATTGGAACTCAAAATTGGTTTGGGAAGCTCAGTGAACCTTGACCTACATACACAGGTGAACCCAATTATGAGAGAGTATTTAAGGGGGGGCAATTGTAAGTTTCCCTCCTCTGTGAATCTTCTCTGAAGAGTAGCGACATGGGAGTCTCAAATGAACTGTCACATGAACTGAAAACAAAGATTGTTCACCATCATGAATTAGGGGAAGGCTACCCTAGGATACCTAGGAAAGCTGTCTAAGAGATATCAGTTGTCTGTTTCGACAGTTAGGAACATAGTCAGGAAATGGAAGACCACAGGCACAGTTCAAGTTAAGGCTCGAAGTGGCAGACCAAGGAAAATCAGGATAAACAGAAGCGAGATGGTTAGAACAGTCAAAGGCAACCCACAGGCCAGCACCAAAGACATACAACATGATCTTGCTGCAGATGGAGTCATTGTGCATCGTACAACTATTGCACGCACTTTACACAAGGAGATGCGTACGCAAGAGTGATGCGGAGGAAGCCTTTCTCCGCCCACATCACAACAAAGCGCTTGAGGTTTACTAAAGCAATTTGGACAAGCCGGCTCCTTTTGGAATAAGGTGCTGTGGACTGATGAAACTAAAATTGAGTATTTGGACATAACAAGGGGCGTCATGCATGGAGGAAAAACAACACAGCATTCCAAAAAAAACCTGCTGCCTACAGTAAAATTTGGTGGTGGTTCCATCCTGCTGTGGGCCTGTGTGGCCAGCAGGGACTGGGAATCTTGTTAAAGTTGAGGGACGCCTGGATTCCACCAAATATCAGAAGATTCTGGAGACCAATGTCCAGGAATCAGTGACAAGGGTGAAGCTGCGCGGGGCTGGATCTTTCAACAGGACAATGACCCTAAACACTGCTCAAAATCTACTAAGGCATTCATGCAGAGGAACAAGTACAACGTTCTGGAATGGCCATCTCAGTCCCCAGACCTGAATATTGAAATCTGTGGTGTGACTTAAAGAGAGCTGTCCATGCTCGGAAACCATCAAACCTGAATGAATTAGAGGTGTTTTGTAGAGAGGAATGGTCTAAAATATCTCCAACCAGAATCCAGACTCTCATAGGAAGCTATAGGAAGCGTTTAGAAGCTGTTATTTCTGCAAAAGGGGGATCTACTAAATATTGAGTTATTTTTTTTGATTGTGGTGCCCAAATTTATGCACATGCCTAATTTTGTTTAAACAATTATTGCACACTTCCTGTAAATGGTATAAACTTCGTTTCACTTCTCAAATAGCACTGTGTTTGTCTCCTATATGATATATTTAACTGATTTTTTTTTCCTAAGAACCAACGATTTATGAAGGAATATC
>NW_022605570.1:887593-889499 GCF_008692095.1 Etheostoma spectabile
ACAAGGTTGCCCAAACTTTTGCAGACCACTGTAGTTATTGAGTGAAAAGGGCTAAAAGAGGATTGTATGTACAGTATTCGGATTCTTTACTAAGTTACTAGGTTTATAGTACTAATATCACACTGGACAAATACTAAAAATTTGAAATAAGACTCCTGCATTGAAAATGTTACTTAACATGCCCATTTTGTGATAAAATCCCTATTTCTGGTACTTCCACACGCATCCAAACTTTGAAAGAAAACCATCATGCTGTTTTGAGTGAGATACGGATTTATGAATGTGTCCTGCCTTCAGTCTCCGGGTGAGCTGGTCAGAATCGGCAGGGCCGTCTACGTCATTGACCAAGACATTTGGTGTGCAAACTAGCTAATACCACTTAAGCTAATACCACATCAGCTAGATAACTTGTTCTCCTACTTTGGTCAGTACAAGGCAGAATTAGCCGGGAGAATTCTTCTAAACGAGGGAACTGAAACCATGTAAACCTATTCTGGTACAACCTCTTTATACCATTATGAACCTGAAAATGAGCATTACATGGGCGCTTTAAGTAATAGTATCATCAGGAAAATGTACTACATAAGGTATTAAAAGTAGTACTCAATGCAGAAAAACCATCACATTTTAGAACCCGGAAAGAATCGAAACAGTTCTGTATTTAATGCGCTAATCATTTCAGCTGGACTTGTAGGTCTATATATATTGTTGGGTAGTGTATTTCATAATGAAACATCATATTTAGTAAACTACATTTGCTTTGTGTTTTAAAATCATAATTTTTAAAGTAACTGGTAACTAAAGCTGTCAGATGAATGTAGTGGAGTAAAAAGTACAACATTTCTTTCTGAAATGTTCTACTTCTACTCCACAACATTTCCGAAAGAAATGTTGTGGAGTAGAAGTAGAACTTGGCATGAAAAGAAAAGACTGAGGTAAAAAAAGTACCTCAGATTTGTACTTATATAGTACTTGAGTAAATGTACTTAGTAACATTCCACGACTGATATAAACTGAAGCGGCGTAGCGCACTGGGGGGTGTATTTGAGGGTACCTGAGGGACAATCTTGCAACCACTCCTGATGCTTTCAGCAGCTGTTCCAACGGCGCGCTCTGCATGTCTTGCTTCTGGGAAAACATTTTCCCCTCCAATTGTGGGGTCTCTCTCACTCTCTATCTTGCTCTCTCTCTTTCTCTCTCTCTCATCATGGGTAAAGCATATCAAAGCAGTGTTGCCGGGACAGCGGGAGCACATTGGCCCACTGGGGTCACATTGAGAAGTGATTTTTTATTTTTTTTTCTCACCCTTATCCTAATTTTCCAACATCTGTCTCAAGCACTCACTTTGTCATTCAAAGCTGATGTTAATGTTGACCGTGGGGCTTATTAAAAGAAAGTGTTAACGGAAGAGAGGTTGTCATGTTACGAGAGGAGAGAATGATGTTCTCACTATGACTCCTTGTGCGAGGAATTATCAGTATTCTTCTTGCGCCATTCAGATTGGAGTCGCAGTGTTTACTTGCAATCTGTCTGGTTTCCCTAGTGAATCTTTTTAAAACAGGTGCTACTATACGTGTGATACAGAATGATTAATATGGGCTGCTAAAGGCTGCAACAGTTTTTTATTTATTTATTTATTTTTTTAATTAAGTTTCCTGATCTTTAAATCAGGGTCTTGGAAAGTATTTTCTGAATATATCAGAGTTTCCCCATAGGGTTTTCTTGAGCTAATGCATTGTTCAGATCAGTGTTTCCCAGACTTCTTGAACTTGTGACCACTCAAAATCAGAGATGGCAAAACTACTCACTTCCCGTACTCAAGTAGAAGTACAGATACTGTGACTGGGTTAAAAAATACTCTGGTAAACGTAGAAGTACGGATTTAACTTCTTTACTCAAGTAAAAG
>NW_022605570.1:889509-889684 GCF_008692095.1 Etheostoma spectabile
CAGGCTTGGAAATGTACTTAAAGTATAGAAGTAAAAGTTGCCTTGTGAATTTATGCAAAGCTACCTGGAACACATAAATGTTACTAGAGTGCATGTTGAGAAACTTCAGTGGACATGGAAAAAAGGCTAATTATATGTCATTGACTACGTTTTAAATGGATGTCTGCCAATAGGC
>NW_022605570.1:889694-890470 GCF_008692095.1 Etheostoma spectabile
CCATATATGATTATTGTGACAGAGACTGGGACTCCGGGTTAATAAGATTCTGACTGAGTAGCAAAATATGAACTCAGTTGTGATTCTGTGAGAATTCACAGATCCAGTTTCTCTTTTTTAATCTTCCCTTTCCCCCTAACATTTAAAGGAATTAACTGTAAATGTATGTGTGTTTGCTCAGATATGGCTTCTGGAAAGAAAATAAAGGATGAAATGTGAATTACTAAACTGACATTAATAATAAGTTCCCTATATTTTTAGAGTTACGCAGTACATTGGCCAGGAGTCATTTTTGATGCCTACTATCTCAAACATCTCTCTCAGATAAGGGCAAGGATGATCGGGAATGTCTTGCTGCTTGTCTGCCCAATCTCTGGGATCTAGCATTTTTAATCACGTAGCCATCCATACTACTAGGTGCTAAGGTTAGTACCATCAAGCTGCAATGATTTGCCGCAAACGAATGGCGCAGAATCTGCATTGCAGTGGTGCTTCAGGTGCAACATATATTGCCGTCCAATTACGGTAGATGGAATTTGGTATTGAAAAATAACAATGGTAACTCCAGTGAAATTATTTGACACTAAAGTAATGAGCCAGTTTTGTCAAATGTAAGGAGTAGAAAGTACCAATATTCATGTTAAATAGTAAAGTAAAAATATCTGAAAAATGTACGTGAGTACATTAACAAAGTATTGGGAACATTTACATTTAGATCTAAAGCAGAAAAACTGATACTGAAGATACTCAAGCACGCACACACACACACACACACA
>NW_022605570.1:890480-894088 GCF_008692095.1 Etheostoma spectabile
ACACACACACACACACACACACACACACACACTAATTTGAAAAAAGAATGACGTACTCAGAGCTAAAATGTGTGTTTAACTTAAATTGTTTCACAGGTTAAAATTTGCATTGACCCTTTTTTGAGTCCATGCTGTTAGATTTGCAAATACAATGTAAAAGGACTGTTCTTATATAGCGCTTTTCTAGTTTCAACGACTACATAAAGCGCTTTTACATAGTACAGGAACCATCCACCATTCACACACATTCATACACTTTGGCCGAGGATGCCGTGTTTATCTTCAGATTTATCATCCCTCACACACATTTACACTCCATTGCGCAGCATCAGAAGCAACCTTCCGATTGGTATGCGATCACTCTACCACTAATATTATTGCAAAGGATGATACACACACTAATCTAAAGTTTAAATGAAAAACATTTGAAAAAAAGTAAAGTATATTCCCAGAATATAGAAAGCCAGGTCAGAAGGTCCTGTTTAAAAAGAACAATGAATATGAAAGTGCCTGGAATAATAAGGGAAATACTTAATTAACCAATCAAAGCTGCAAAAACAGCACTACCAGTAACTCTTGCGTCAGATGAAAAAAACAAAAAATATAAAAAGTCATTCTTAAAGGCACAGTTATCCTTTTACCTAAATTGCTCACACTGTCCCCAGTAATATGGCACATTTAATGTAGTAAAGTTCACATGGGGACGTTCAACTGCAGCATGTGCACAATTGGAATACACCATATCACAGCTGGGGAAAAAGGTTTTGAGTCGGAGAGAATGCCCTAAATATGAAACTGTTAACTTCTGGGCATCTAGCTGCCTTCCTCAGAATGAGAAAGCCATCATTTCTTAACACTAACATTATAGGCACCTGCACAGAGTAGGAGGGTCTCAGCCATAGTAGCTACTTTGACTACTCTTGGAAAAACATACTGTGTTTCTGTGACTCAACAAGGCTATAAAAAGGAATATTACACAGATGCTGTCCTACTGAACAGGTCGAACAATGAGTAAAGAGGTGTACATTTTAAGGTAGTATTAAGTCCTAAGGGCACAATACCAAGTCAAGGTAGGATGCACTTTAATATCAATTTCCCTTATGGTTTGCTCAACAGTACAACCTGTCCATAGCAAAACCAATCTCTAATCCATTAATCTGACAACGATTTAGCCTCTGGGGGCCACGTGCAATATTTTGGGGGGTTCTGGTGTAGACAGCAGTCTTCCTGTTCCTGTGCGCCAGTCATTTGTCTGATTAGCAACTTGAGACGCAAGACAGGAGTTGGAGTTGAGAGATGACACCTATTTTTGGATTGTTTATAATCATATAAATGCAGATACATTTTTAAAAAGCTAGATTGTCATTGGACAATAGCCAATGGCTTCCACATTTCGGCCAATGCTTTCCACCTCTTTACCCTCCCCACGGACTGTTTACCTACATGCAACAAAAGACCGCTCAACGTGATTGGTCAATACTACTCGGACTATAAGCGCAAACCATGCTTTTAATACCTAAATCTTGTCTAGTTGCCTACAGATTCAGGATTCATACGCATACGTCTGTTTATATAGATTACGCATGACTGACTGAACGCCACACTCTATGTCTGCAGTAATACCTGATATCTCAAGAACACATAACACACTCCGTGCATCAAGGGGGATTGGATTGGTCTTTGATAGCTAAAAAGTCACGAGTAAATGCAAAAAAAACGCGTTAGCAATGGACTCTAATCTGTGTACTAATTGCGTAAGGTGCGTTTTCTAATTTTTAGTCTATCGTGCAAGTTAATTATGAGATTTTGCTAGTTTATGATTAGCTCTTACTTGCCTAGATAAACTAAATTGCTAGTTCTTGTTCTGGTGCTTTTACCAAACATATTTATCGTACTCTGGGCTAGAGAAGAGAAAATGTGCAGACTAACGTGTTATCAATTGCATCTCGTTTTTTAGCTGGATACCAGACTCCAAATGGAGCAGCTTAAGTACAGAAAAAGATGACAATGCAACTTTAGTATGGGCAAGCAATGAAAATTGACATTGATGAGAACAAAGTGATGGTGTAACTGTTGGTGGAGGGCAGGTTAGTAGCGAAGCCCACAGAGACCGAATTACACTGTTGACGTGCCAAACAGAACACATAATTGAGGAGTTAGTAATTGGACGCATCCAATTTTCCTTCAATGGGGGAAATGGATTTTAAAGAGTGGTGAGTAATAGAGGTGCACCACTGTGGGGAAAGCGGATCAGTAGAATATGAGAATCTTTCCTTCAAGGCTTTTGCCATGCACTTCAATTAAGCCATGCTTGGCACTGTTAACAACAACATTTCATCAAACTGCTACCTCAGAGATTATTGTTCTTTCCGAGGTCTCCAAATATTACAGCATGAAACGCTAAGGCTAAATGTTAGGCTAAGTAACCAGCATTTTCATAACAAAGCCATGGATACTGTCATAGCATTGGCTGGTCAATAGCAGATGTGACTCATAACTCATCCAAAGGGCTAACAGCTAATGACTTGTATAATGCAAGAGATACATTGAATTAAAGTTTTCCCAGACCTGAAGTCTCATAGTTGAGCTATGAGGCCAATTTAGAGTTTGGACTTCATGTCAGAAGCTGTGACTTTGTAAGCTTCATGGGCAGTGGTGCTGCCATGCAGCCAGCCAACCTGAAAACAGCGGCGGTCAAGCTGCTTCATGATTTCCCTGTCAGCAAGGTGAGTCAGGCCGTGACTAACCAGCGAGACTAAACCACTATCGAGCGTCTACATCTATGGCACAAGAGCCAGCAGGCATGACTTGTAGCACAGGAGTAATTCTATCTATCCCCCCCTCTATTCTCCGCTGTCCCAGAAAAATAAGCCACTCTTTTTCTTTTGGAGGGTGGGGTAGATTTGATCCTTTTGCAAGATCCTGACACAAACCTGGAAGCTTTGGAGCCACAGGGGCCAAGTGTCTGGGAGCTATACCCAGTCTTCAAGGCACCCTTACTGGGGAGCGAGTGCCAAGAGGCTGCCTAGTCTGGGCTGGTTTCTCCCCAGGGCTTGGACTCTCAAGCTTAGACATAAAGGATGGAGGAGCTAAACACAGACTTTTAGCAGGAGCCTGTACTGTAATTCCAGGTACATTGTTGCCCAAAATTTGTCATGTGTGGACAGATATGATGTACTTGTTTTTTTCTACCAAAATCATCAAAACCCTTAGTGACCCACTGGCAAGTTTGACAAAACCTCCTGTAAAATGTGGAAAAATCTTCTTGTGGTGTTAACAGCAGCCTGTCGTCAGTCTGACTGAGGACTTGGCTATTGACTTTTTGTAGTTTTTTTCATGAGAATACAACAGCTCCACTTCGATGCTACAATTTGACCAAATGGAGAAATATACTTGAGCCGTGGTGCTACAATCTGCATGGTACACCATTCTTCTTTACACTACTTTTACACTGGCTTTACAGCTGCAATTATCAATATCTGAAGCGTTAAGGTTTAAAGTATACATCATTCATTTAAGATGCATAACAACAATGATTGTAAATGTAAATGTGTTGTATTTATATAGCGCTTTTCTAGTCTTAACGACTACTCAAAGCACTTTTACAT
>NW_022605570.1:894098-894528 GCF_008692095.1 Etheostoma spectabile
ACATTCACCATTCACACACATTCATACACTGTGGCCGAGGCTGCCGTACAAGGTTACACCTGCTCATCAAATAAACACTCACACACATTCACAACTAGGGGTTCAGTGTCTTGCCCAAGGACACTTTGACATGGGACTACAGGGCGAGGGATTGAACCACCAACCTTCCAATTGGCAGGGAACCGCTCTACATATATATACAGTATATATATATATATGTACATTCAAGGATCATTAGGAACACCTGTTCAATTTCTCATTAATGCAATTATCTAATCAACCAATCACATGGCAGTTGCTTTAATGCATTTAGGGGTGTGGTCCTGGTCAAGACAATCTCCTGAACTCAAAACTGAATGTTAGAATGGGAAAGAAAGGTTATTTAAGCAATTTTGAACATAATGGTTGTTGGTGCCAGACGGGCCGGTCT
>NW_022605570.1:894538-894827 GCF_008692095.1 Etheostoma spectabile
CAATCTGCTCAGTTACTGGGATTTTCACGCATAAACATTTCCAGGGTTTACAAAGAATGGTGTGTAAAGGGAAAAACATTCAGTATGCGGCAGTCCTGTGGGCGAATATGCCTTGTTGATGCTAGAGGTCAGAGGAGAATGGGCCGACTGATTCAAGCTGATAGAAGAGCAACTTTGACTGAAATAACCACTCGTTACAACCGAGGTATGCAGCAAAGCATTTGTGAAGCTGCATGAGGTAGTCACTTGAAATGGTTTTCACTTCCCAGGTGTGCCTTGTCAGGGTTAA
>NW_022605570.1:894837-895051 GCF_008692095.1 Etheostoma spectabile
TTCTTGCCTTATTAATGGGGTTGGGACCATCGGTTGTGTTGTGTGGAAGTCAGGTTGATACACAGCAGACAACCCTATTCGACAACTGTTAGAATTCATATTATGGCAAGAACCAATCACCTTAGTATAGAGAAAAGAGTGGCCATCATTACTTTAAGAAATGACGGTCAGTCAGTCCGTAAAATTGCAAAAACTTTGAATGTGTCCCCAAGTG
>NW_022605570.1:895061-895156 GCF_008692095.1 Etheostoma spectabile
AACCATCAAGCGCTACAACGAAACTGGCTCACATGAGGACTACCCCAGGAAAGGAAGACCAAGAGTCACCTCTGCTGCTGAGGAGAAGTTCATCT
>NW_022605570.1:895166-895337 GCF_008692095.1 Etheostoma spectabile
CCTCAGAAATTGCAAGTTAACAGCAGCTCAGATTAGAGACCAGATAAATACCACCAGTTCTAGCAGCACACACATCTCTAGAACAACTGTTAAGAGGAGACTGCGCGAATCAGGCATTCATGGTCAAATAGCAGCTAGGAAACCACTGCTAAGGAGAGACAACAAGCAGAA
>NW_022605570.1:895347-895707 GCF_008692095.1 Etheostoma spectabile
TGGGCCAAGAAACACAAGGAATGGACATTAGACCAGTTGAAATCTGGGCTTTGGTCTGATGAGTCCAAGTTCTATATCTTTGGTTCCAACCGCTGTGTCTCTGTGCGACGCAGAAAAGGTGACCAGATGGATTCTACATGCCTGGTTCCCATCATAAAGCATGGAGGAGGTGTGACAGTGTGGTGGGGCTTTGCTGCGGACACTGTTGGGGATTTATTAAAAATTGAAGGCATACTGAACCAGCATGGCTACCAAAACATCCTGCAGCGACATGCCATCCCATCCGGTTTGCATTTATTTGGAACATCATTCATTTTTCAACAGGACAATGGCCCCAAACACACCTCCAGGCTGTGTAAG
>NW_022605570.1:895717-895783 GCF_008692095.1 Etheostoma spectabile
CCAAGAAGGAGAGTGATGGAGTGCTGTGCCTTCAGCCACCGGACCTGAACCCAATCGAGATGGTTT
>NW_022605570.1:895793-898977 GCF_008692095.1 Etheostoma spectabile
GGACCACAGAGTGAAGGCAAAAGGGCCAACCAGTGTTAAGCATCTCCGGGAAGTCCTTTAAGACTGTTGGGAAACCATTTCAGGTGACTACCTCTTGAAGCTCTTCAAGAGAATGCCAAGAGTGTGCAAATCAGTAATCAGAGCAAAGGGTGGCTACTTTGAAGAAACTAGAATATAAGACATCTTAAGTACATAATTCCACATGTGTTCATTCATAGTTTTGATGCCTTCAGTGTAATCTACAAAATCTCTCTCTCTCTCTCTCTCTCTCTCTCTCTCTCTCTCTCCTCTCCTATCTATCGATCTAATCTATCTTCTATCTATATTATATTGGGGGTGGCAGTAGCTCAGTCCATAGGGAGTTGGGTTGGAACCGGAGGTCACTGGTTCAAATCCCCGTATGGACCCAAAAAGTTGGGAGCGTGGATTGTGGCTGGAGAGATGCAGTTCACCTCCTGGCACTGCCAGGTGCCCTTGAGCAAGGCACCGTACCCCCCGACCGCTCAGGGCGCTGGTTCAGCTGCAGCCCACTCACTCTGACATCTCTCCATGTATAGTGCATGTATAGGTCGAGCATGTTTGTGTATTTCAGGCCTGTGTGTGGGTACTAACAAAAAGTGTGTACACAGAGTGCAGTACAGTAATTTCCCCAGTGGGACTAATAAACATTATCTTTATATCTTATCTTTATCTTTAATATATATATATATATATATTATATATAATATTTATATAAATATATATATACACTATAAAACAATAGTACATTACTTGGTAAACATATCATATAGCCTAAAAATCCATTATGATATTCCATTATATCCTAAATACTTTTGCCAGTATGTTGCCATGAAGTTGGTTGAAACCTGGGGGTACCTTGGTTATACCTAACAATGTAAGAGAATTTCCTTTTCAGTAAAAACTCTGTCGCTGTACAGGAAATTGGCTACTTTTCTTTCAAAAGCATAGCAGTTTGTACTTCAAGCCTGTGTTTGTTTGTTGTTTCTAATGCATACTCTACCAACCACATAACAGGGAGCGGCGAGAGCCAGGCCAACCACCCAGACATGTTGTGGAATTAAGCAGCTTAACCGCACCAAGCCAGCCAATCAGAAAGAGACTAATGGGCATACACGGACCTGGGTATTTAGCTGTCACAGAGCCGTCAGCAGGAGATGGAGCGACAACCGCGCTGTTTTGCTGCAGTCTGTGATTACGCTGCGCTGCCAGAGGAAAATCAAAGCACTGATTACACTCTGCAGCTCGCTGTGGGCCTGGCCTCACAGACTCAGTGGTCAGAGTTGACTGACACTCAAATGTCAATGGAGAGAATTTACAGTCTTTGCCTTTTTATGTAAAGCAGCCCTCCCAATTTCATAATTAGGGTTTTCATGTCGCTGGGGCAATCCCATGAAATATTGATACTATACTGTGGTGAGCTTCCATTGTGTTGTTTATACGCTTCTTCCAAATCTGCTGTCAATCATGCAATACTGATATATATTTAGGTCTTCTTCACACTCATCCCTGCCTCTGCATTGATGGAAACACTGATCACAGTGGTGCACAGTGTGGGATTACTCTTAACGACCACATGCTGGTCAGAAGTGGCCGACATTCAAACAGTAATAGAAAGAGAGGGAGCCGTTTTCTTTTCCAGCGTGGTTTTGTTGTCATATCTACTTTAAGTTTAGCTTGGTCCTCTTCAGTTGTTCTTCTGTGCCAAATCTCAGCAGCTGAGGCACAGAGTATGGCTGATGTAACTGTTCATGTTGCTGTTCTGTTTCACTGTAGAAACTGTCTCACCAGGAAACGCTTTAGTCAAGGACACATTGCAATAATAATGAATGAATGATAATGAATAACATTGTCTAGAATGCGTATACGCGGAAGCGTTCTGATTAGTGCTGTCAAACGATTAATCACATTAATGTCATAGTTAACTCGCAATTAATCGCATGTAATCGCACATTCTTATCTATTCTAAATGTCCCATGATTTATTTTTGTCCCATCATTTTTTCTCATTTTAATGCTCTTTTCAACATGGAAAAGTGGATCGGCTTGCTTTGTGCCATGTTTTTTTAATTGAAAACAACATTGGCATATAACTTACTGTAGTGTTCAATTTCACATGTAACATTCTCACTTGGTGAAAATAATCTCTCACACAATGCAACACTGTCTATCAATAAAAAACTTTGGGGTGGAGAGAGAATTTGCATCAGCTGTGTGCTTGGCCATCAAGTGGTATTTCAGACTGGACGTGCTGCGATGATAGCTCAGTTCACAACGACAAAACAATAATTACTTTGGTAACTCCAGATTCTATGAGTATAGGGCTACGCTATTGGGCTACGCGATTGGGTTCATCCCTTTGCGCATGCGCAGTCGTGAAGATTTTCTTTCCTGCCCTAGCGTCCAGCACGGGCCTCAACTACGTCTGCATTTACTGCATATATACACAGCGGACCCGTTGTTCGTCTTCCAAAAACATCAGCTTTTTTTTCAACTAATGTTCTAGGAGCAGGTGGCCCGGACCTTAGATAGGCTACGCCTATACTCATAGAATCTGGATTTACCAAAGTAACTATCGTTCTATTTCGTATAGGCTTTTTTGCCTTTAAGGGCTACGCTATTGGGTTAGGGCGAAGCTGATGTAGTCAATGCCACCTGCGGCACAAGGTCCACAAGCCGGACATAGCCCACATTTCCCCAGCAATAATGAACAGAGGCTTAGTCAGAGTCATTCTTCTGATAAAGCCTGCCATGCTAATGGCGTGGCCGGAAAGGGTTCATGTGGCCCGCAATATGATGGCAGTAGTACAATGATTAATGGAGATTGAGCGTGATTGACCCTGTCGCGCATGCAACGGAGAGACATGATTATCTCAGTGCATGTAACATGATTATGACAATATATGAGATAAGAGCTGTGTCTCACAAGAAATACCCCAGATACAGGGGAGGTGAGACAGCAGAGCAGGGTTGCTGCAGCATTAGGTGTGCGTGAGATTGGTAACAATCAGGCATCCGCTTTTTTTTTGCTTTTTTTTGTGCACATTCAGCGCGGCATTACGCGTCATTGTCTGTGGACAGAACCGCATGAGACATGGAAGGTTCCGACATATCTCGCAGATAAAAGCGGATGAAGGGGCACGGAGAAGCCCAGGAGGCTGCCGCGC
>NW_022605570.1:898987-899364 GCF_008692095.1 Etheostoma spectabile
TCGGCTACTGCCATGCCTTTAAATAGAGCCGCAGACGCCGACAGAGCCCTCGTAGATTGACCTTGAATGTCTTGGGGGGGCTCTTCCCCTTCCGAGCTATAAGCCTGGGTAAAAGCCTCGCACAGCCAGTGAGACAGACGCTGTTTTGAGAGGGCTGACCCTTGGGAGTGTTCTCTATAATGCACAAACAGCTGTTGAGTTTTCCAGATATTTGCCGTGCGTAACATTTATTGTGACAGAGCACGCACCGGACACAACCGGTGGGAAGCCTCCTCCGCATCATTAGCGTGAGGTGGGGGGAAAAAACCCTCGAGGGAAAACACCCTAGACCGAAAAGAACTAGTTAGAGTCTTCGGTGTGAAGGAGGGATTTGGCTG
>NW_022605570.1:899374-900076 GCF_008692095.1 Etheostoma spectabile
GCGCTCCCGTCCCCTCTAATGGAGAGGCAGGGCGGAGAAACTGACAGTGCACATAAATCACTCACTCTTTTGGCCAACGTTAGTGCAAGGAGAAGCGCTGTTTTAAGCGACAGCATTCTGAGAGAAGCCTGTGCCAGAGGCTCAAAGGGGGGGCTTCCCCAAAGCCCGGAGCACCAGAGCTAGGTCCCATTGGGGGGCGAAGGGGCGAACAGACGGTTTTTGACGCCTAACCCCCTTCAGGAAACTTCACCAGGGGATGTGCAAAAACTGTCCTCTCACCAAAACCTTCGTGACAGGAGGAGATGGCTGCTGCGTATGCTTTGACTGTAGATGGAGCCAAATCGTTATCCACCAGAGTTTGTACGTACGTCAACAGGAGAGGTAAGGGATCCGCGTCCCTCTCTGTGCACCAGCGCAGGAAGGCAGACCAGCGCTCTGCATTACCTGCTATGGTAGAGGGGGCTCTGGAGCCCTGGATGGTGCGCACCACGGCGGGGGGCAAGCCTAATCTCTGTAAGCGTTCCCGCTCAGAAACCAGCCCCACAGCCTCTGAGTTATCACTGGGGGATGACAGATCGCGCCGTTCAGCTGCAACAGTGTGTCTCCCCGCCACGTAAACTGCCAGGGGGGAGCCACAGGCAGCTGAACGAGGGTTGGGAACCAGGACGCTCTTTTGCGGGTTTGTGGGAGAAGGCGTCTACG
>NW_022605570.1:900086-900200 GCF_008692095.1 Etheostoma spectabile
GGTTGTCCCGCGTGCTCAAGGAAAACCACAGTGTGCACTGTGTGTTTTCTCGTGAAGCAAAAAGACCCACCTCCACTTCCCCGAACCTGCTCCATAACATTTGAACGATAGTGG
>NW_022605570.1:900210-900774 GCF_008692095.1 Etheostoma spectabile
ATCTCCACTCGTTGTGGGAGGGCCCCCCCCCTCGACATCAAGTCAGCCGCCCGGTTCAAAGTCCCGGGGATATATACTGCTTTGAGAGACAGCAGGTGGCTGTGCGCCCACACCAGGATGCATCTGGCTATTTCCAACAGCCGGGCTGAGCATATGCCGCCCTGGCGGTTTATGAATGCTGCCGCCGTGATGTTGTCTGTCCGCACGACGACATGTCTCCCCGTCACCACTGGTGTAAAGTGTTTCAACACCTTCAACACCGTGGACAGCTCCAGGCAGTTTATGTGAGGGAGAGGGGGAGGAGGCCAGACCCCTCCCACCACCTGTGACTCGCACATTCCCCCCCAGCCAGTGAGGGACGCGTCCGTGTACACCGTCACATATGACGTCACTCTGCCCAGGGGAACCTTGGAAGATAGGGTCTGGGGATTCCCCCAGTACGCCAGATCAGATCGGAGGGAATGAGGGATGGACAGCATTCGCCATTTGTGGTGAATGGGATCGAGCTTTTGGCGGTGAAACCACCTCTGGACTTTCCTCATGTGGAGGAGACCCAGGGGGACC
>NW_022605570.1:900784-901122 GCF_008692095.1 Etheostoma spectabile
GTGCCGCGGACATCATGCCCAAGAGCCGCATAACTGACAGCGCTGACACTGTCGTGTGTGGCCTGAAGCGGGACAACAGAGAAGTCAAGGCTTCCTGTCTCGGTGCTGACAGCCTGGCTTTCATGGTGATCGAGTTCATGTCCACGCCCAGATAAACTATCGATTGTGCAGGGACAAGGGCGCTCTTTTTCCAATTTATGGCAAAACCCAGCGTTTGTAGGTGCTGCAGAACCTCCATAGTTTGCAGCGCCGCCTGCTCCCGAGAGGGGGCTAGAATGAGCAAATCGTTCAAATAAAAGAGGACTCTGATGCCCCTCTCCCGTAGAGGCTGGAGCGCC
>NW_022605570.1:901132-901253 GCF_008692095.1 Etheostoma spectabile
ACTTGGAAAAGGTGCGGGGGGCTAGTGAGTATCCGAACGGCAGCCGGTTAAACTGGAAACGGGCCCCTTGGAAGGAGAAGCGCAGGAATTTCCTTTGCCTGGGAATGATTTGGATGTGAAA
>NW_022605570.1:901263-901359 GCF_008692095.1 Etheostoma spectabile
CGTCTTTCAGATCCACGGATGTAAACCATTCATTCATTCATAACAGCACTTTGTTTAGAGCAAACAGGGGCTGTTCGGCTGAGGGGAAACAGCTCT
>NW_022605570.1:901369-901845 GCF_008692095.1 Etheostoma spectabile
GGAGGGAGTGGCCCTTAAAAGGGCCATTGTTTTTCCAACTCTCAGCTGAAGAGGGACAGACGATCCCCATGCCCCGTCATTGCCACCGCCGCTGCTGCTTGCTGGGTGGCTTGGGAGGCGGATTGGACCAGGTGGGAGCTGCTCTCATGGTTCTCCGGCCTCGTGCAGGTTGACGGCCGTGTGGCGTCGGCTGTCGCTGCGGAGGGGGACCAGGTGGGGGCCCTGAGGCCGGAGCTTCGGAAGATGCAGCCGTAGCAGATGCTGCGGGGCGCTTCCTCTTGTGGCGGTTGTCATGGTGACGGCGGGGCTGTGGAGGACCCGCCTTTCACGGGCCGAGCTTCCGAAGCCGCTTGGCGTCCTCCGCCGCTTGATGGAGATGTGACGTGGCAGTCTGTAGGCGCGGCCCAAATAGTCTATAGGGGGCTATGGGGCCGTACAGAGGCTTGCATCTAATGTCCGCTGGCAGCTGAGACATG
>NW_022605570.1:901855-901950 GCF_008692095.1 Etheostoma spectabile
ATGTTTTGCTGGGCCACAGTCTGCCAAGCCATCATCCTGGACAGCGCCATCGTGGACGCCGTGGTCAGGGTAAGGATGGCGGTCATAGCCTTACC
>NW_022605570.1:901960-902261 GCF_008692095.1 Etheostoma spectabile
GCAAGCTCCGAGGGGAGGGCGCCGGGAGTAGTGGCCATCGCGGAGAGTAAGGCGATGTTGTTTTGTCCGCCAGCCCTTGGGCAGCACATTGGTGGGCCCGGTCAGTGACTAGGGCGCACACTTGGTCTTGGGGAGAGGGAGACGTGGGCTTCCGGTGGTCAAAGAAAGTAGCTTTTGGGAGCAAAATGGACGCCAAGCTCCCCTCCAGGGGAGGGACCGAAGGGAAACCCGCGTCCATGTTGCCTTGAACCCGAGTAAATGGGGCATAGCAAGAGATGGGAGCCTTCAGTTTCCCCGGCTG
>NW_022605570.1:902271-902429 GCF_008692095.1 Etheostoma spectabile
TCCTCCACAAATGGCCGAAGCTCCGTGAAGCCAGAGTGGTGCCCGTGAAGAGGGCGGCTCCTGGGCATAAATATCACCGCTCAAAAGGCCGCGAGCGGGGGCTGGCCTTAGCGTTGGAAGCCGGAGCCGACTGGGGCAAAGGGGAAGGCCGCTCGGGC
>NW_022605570.1:902439-902993 GCF_008692095.1 Etheostoma spectabile
GCCGTTCGGGAGACGGCGAGAGCTCCAGTGGGAAAGCGTTGATTGCCGTCTCAAGGCCCAATCCCCCCAATGGGGAAGAGGGGGATCCTCCCAGAGGGGAGGAGGGGAAACCGGTGATGGAGGCACTGTCCGAGAGAACTGAGCAAGCTGACTCGTGCTCGTCGAAAACGCCGTCCGCCAGCGGTTCCAAGGTGCCGCCGGATTCCTGTCTGTCTGCCCAGCTGCCATCCCCGTCCCCGCTAGCCTGGCAAACCAGAAAAGCCTCCGCCCGTCGATTTAGCTCTTTAGGTGACAGGCGGGCGCAAAACTGACAGGAGGCGTGGTAGGTGAGAGCCTGGCCGGCGTGAACAGCACCCAGGCAGGCCTCGCAACGGGGGTGGAGGTCAGGCGGAAGGATGTAGCCGGTCCGGAAGGAGGGGCAGACGCGGGCACCGGTGGAAAGTCTTGAGCTTGTCTTCATACTGTGAAGTTGAAGAAAAAGTTGGAGACGAACAACGGGTCTGCTGTGTATATATGCAGTAAATGCGGACGTAGTTGAGGCCCGTGCTGGACGC
>NW_022605570.1:903003-903167 GCF_008692095.1 Etheostoma spectabile
AAGAAAATCTTCACGACTGCGCATGCGCGAAGGGATAAACCCAATAGCTCAGCCCAATAGCGTAGCCCTTAGAGGGCGAAGCCTATACGAAATAGAACACACAGATCACTTTGGTCTCGTCAATAGAACCATTTGGCAACTTTTAAAAAGTAAACTTTCCATTC
>NW_022605570.1:903177-903947 GCF_008692095.1 Etheostoma spectabile
GAATCTTATTGGCATCCATTTTGGCGTCTTGCGCTCGTCATCCACTCAAAACCTAATGTTAGTACTCTGTGGCCGCCTCGTAAGCCCAAACGGCATGTGTGCGGCGTACCTGTTTTGTTTCCGGCCTAGCTAGATCCGGTGTGATGTTTTCTAACATTACTAGCTGTTGCAACAGCATGTGAAAAAAACTACAAAGTTTGCTAGGCCATAAAAAACGTTAATCTTGCCATAAACAAATGTACGCTGTTAAAATGTTCTGAAAACACTGTTTGAAGCCACTGTAGCTCTGAATGTTCCTCCATACTTGTTAAAGTAATGTTGTGCTTTTGCCAGCCACTTGGTCTGTGTTAGCAAAATTATTAAGATATAAAAGTGTTTTCTTTTACAACATATTAATTTGGTTCTACAGTTAGCCACTCAATAAAAGCATGCCTGATCTGAATTGCTGGATTAACCTGCTGTGAGGCCCAAGGCTAAAACGAGCAGTTGGTTTCCCATTAACAGTGTACCTCTCCTCTCTTGTATGGTATGCTTTGCTGGAATGCTCAGTAGCCCCAGGTTTACTAGTTGGTAATTTGGTTAGACCATTTAATCGGGAAATATAAACAAGTACAACTTAAATAGAGAAATATTTCATCTATCTAACCAGATAGATAGATAGATAGAAAGATAGATAGATAGATATTTATAAATTTATTATATGTATTTATTGATCCCAAAAAAATTTGAAATTACAGTGTTACAGCAGCCAAATCAGTCACACAGCACAG
>NW_022605570.1:903957-905915 GCF_008692095.1 Etheostoma spectabile
AAATATAAATGAAATACTAGGATACAATAAACATTCATACAATATACATGAAATATACATGAAATAATAATAGGAATAAAATATAAGAACAAATGTTTGAATATATACAGGGTG
Source organism: Etheostoma spectabile (assembly GCF_008692095.1). NCBI lineage: Eukaryota > Metazoa > Chordata > Actinopteri > Perciformes > Percidae > Etheostoma > Etheostoma spectabile. Next base: position 904,072 of record NW_022605570.1, read on the forward strand.
GGAATACAAAAATGGGCAACTCCTTAAATAGTATGATAAAATGTATATAGTTGTATTCTAGTATGATGATAAAATAGTATGATAAAATCAAACCAGGTTTTGACACAGGGACTCTCTTCCAGTCACGGCATCAAACGAGCAGGTCCTACTGTACAGTAAAGCCCCCGTCAATAAGGTAATAATTTGGTTTATTTATGCATATTCCTAAACAAATTTCTGTTCTGAGGTTCCATGCGTAGAACTGGTGTTGCCTGGGTCCAGGTCTTTGAAAGTACCCACTCCAGTGAGTTGACAGATTTGACACAAACAAGTTAAAAATGACCATAGGTGAGGGTGAGGAAGGCTGGGTCATGACCGAAAGAACGAGATCCAGGGTACAAGCGGCCGAAATGGGTTTCCTCAGGAGGGTGGCTGGTCTCCCTTAGAGATAGGGTGAGAAGCTCAGTCCTCCAAGAGGAGCTCGGAGTAGAGCCGCTGCTCCTTCGTGTCGAAAGGAGCCAGTTGAGGTGGTCCGGGCATCTGGTAAGAATGCCTCCTGGGCGCCTCCTAGGGAGGTGTTCCAGGCACGTCCAGCTGGGAGGAGGCCTCGGGGAAGACCCAGGACTAGCTGGAGAGATTATATCTCCAACCTGGCCTGGGAACGCCTCGGGATCACCAGTCGGAGCTGGTTGATGGGGCTCGGAAAGGGAAGTTTGGGGTCCCTACTGGAGCTGCTGCCCCCGCGACCCGATACCGGATAAGCGGATGAAGATGGATGGATGGAAGTTAAAAATGACCAGTACAGCGAAAAAAATGAGTCTATAGCTATTGAGGAAGAGATGGGGGGGGGGCAAGGTGGAGACTGGGGGTGTGGCCTTGACCAACTACCACTTTGCTCGTTTGAAAGCCATGATGTCTCTCTCTCATGGGTTGGCCAAATTCTCTGGGTGGGCAAAGCAGAGAAAGGGGAGGTGACCTTGCCCCTTATGACCTCATAAGGGGCAAGATTCAAGATCGCCCCATCTGAGCTTTCATTTTCTCAAAGGCAGAGCGGGATACCCAAGGCTCAGTTTTAACCCATCGCCATTTGTAGCCACTGGGGGACCATAGACGGGCAAAGCTCATAAAGTTACATTTCAATGCCATGGGACCTTTAAACTACCAGTAAAACCAGTATGGCTATGCATCAGGGTTGACTTAAAATTAAGTTAGGTAGATATTTTGGTCTCTACTGATAGATTAGAGAAAATTAAATCCCAGTCCCCAACGGAAATCAGTAGTATTGGCAACACCAGGCTGAAGATGGAAATGTAGTGTGAAGAGTTGACAATTCTGTCTCATATCAGGCAAGCCCACCACTACTGTTGTCTAACTCTAAATGGAATAGCTTGCAAATAATACTTTTTTACCCATTGAATACCCAATTGAAGACCCAGGACTTTACCCATTTGACAGCATAGAATATTTTCAGTGTTTTCAATCTTCTCTGTTTTAGAATGCTGTTTGTTTCTTACTACTGTAAAACGTCAGTTGGAAGACGAGCAGGCCAAACATTTTGTTTGACCCAGTAAACTCAAAATCTAAATCTAACCTCTGAAAAGTCAGGACAAGTCTAGATCCAGGCAACACCCATCTCTGTGTATGTTTATCAAAAACATAAATACAAACTGTAGATCCATCCTTTTAAAAGGAAAAAGGGACCCCTAAGAATTCATTACCTATTTATCTACTGTTACAGGTGTGGCCGGATATTGGCCGGTTCTACGTTGCATCATTTCTTTCCTGAATGAAAGAAGAATTAACATCCCACACTGGCATATTTGGACCCAAATATAATGTCAACCAAAAACTTAACATTCCAATTT
>NW_022605570.1:905925-907836 GCF_008692095.1 Etheostoma spectabile
CCCCCCCCCCCCCCCCCCCCAACTCGTATTACTGCTGCTGACCATCCCTCAAATGTAATCCCTTTTGTCCCATCCACAGCTGGTTAGCAGCCCGTCACCGACAACCTTTAACCCCTCATCCAACATAGCTGCCATCTCCAACAATTATTGGCAATTGGTCAGTTATTTTCTTAGGCCACTGAAATTACCATGTCGTCAAAGTAAGCAGGCGATAAAATGTAAATGCTTCTATTTGCAGAGCAGAGAGGTGTGCGCCCTCACACATGTGGGTAAACGTCCTCAAACGTGCACCCAAGATCTTTCTTAGAGAGTGCCCTAACTTCATTTACACAGCATTGTAATGTCAGTTTTTATTTTCATGATTAACAATTTTTCTTGAACAAAATAGAAAACATACAATTTACAACATGAACACGTCTCCTCCCTTCCTGAAACGCCCCCACCCCCTCCACACACACACACACACACACACACGCTCGTCATCACCACATATACACGTAGGCCTGGGTCAACTTAGGTACATATCCTTAGACAAATTTAAGACTGGATAAAATAATAACCATAATATTCAAGAAAATACAATTGAAGTAGACCACAAACTGTAAGCCAAATAGACATTAGGAATAAATGTGATAAAACAATAAGCAAATATTATATCTCCCTCCACTGTACATGGCTTCCAGAAATCTTAAGTACGTCTCACAAGCAAACTCCTGGATTGAAGGCATCCCTTCATTCCTCCATCCTCTTAAAAGAACATGTCTGGCTATCAGTAACTTAATTTGAACCCAGCTTCTTATGTACTTATCCATCTGTTTAGGATTGATCCATATCCCAGACCAAATAATCTTGAGCTGAATGGAACCTGTGTCCCTGCAATCTGACATAAGTTATCATGTTTCCCAGTCCAAAATGGCTGGACCTCATCACAGGACCACAGTACATGAAGTAATTGGCAGTCCTCCGTCTTACATTTCCAACAACAAGGTTTGTCTCTTAATAATCCAAGTAATATAGATGTTTTTATTTTCAAATTAGTCATAGTTTGAACTTGGTTTGAAAGAAATATTTTTGAAACTACATTTTAGAATTTCACTTTCCCGGTGAATTCAGTCCAGTGAAATTAGTAGAGGTTTTGAATATGTGCGCTTCCCCTGTATTAAAGTACTGTAGCTGACTGCAGCCCAATTAAATCCCTATACACACTTTCCATGAACAGTTCCAGAGTTATGACCCTTTCCAAACAATACAGATCCGCCAATACGAGAATGATTTAGTGCTGCCATGAAACTATGAGTCCTGTGAATGAGGGAAAAAGTGAGATGGACAGAATGGAAGAAACTATAATCGAGACATTAATGGTGGATATTGGGTGACTTGCGTTTGACAGCAGTGATTACTGGAGTGGTGAAACAACAGCACTTACAGGAAGCTGCTGACTCTCATCCAGAGCTGGATTGCAGGATACACTGAGATGGATGTCAGGCATCAGCAGTGAGCGAGGGCTCTGCCATGACACCAACGCTGCCAGGGCGAGGATTTGGAATCGGGGTGAAGCTCAGTGGGTAGAGCAAGGCTCTAAAACACTCAAGGTCCCCCAGTGTGTTTATACTAACTAAACTCCTAATTCACTTTTTAATGTTATCTCACTGTTACCTACTGACACTTTATGAGGTTTTTAAACATTAACAGGAGTTCCCCCAGGCTGCCTATGGTCCCCCAGTGGCTAGAAATGGCGATAGCTGTAAACTGAGCCCTGGGTATCCTGCGCAGCCTTTGAGAAAATGAAAGCCCAGATGGGCCGATCTGGAATCTTCCCCTCATGAGGTCATAAGGGGCAATGTTACCTTCCCTTACTCTGCTTTGCTCGCCTAAAGAATATGGCCCACTCATGAGAGAGAGACATCATGG
>NW_022605570.1:907846-908031 GCF_008692095.1 Etheostoma spectabile
AGCAAAGTGGCAGTTGGTCAAGGCTACACCTCCAGCCTCCACCTTGCTCCCCCCCCTCAGTAGCTACAGACTCAGAAATGGCACATTGTGGGACTGGCTCTAGTGGCTGTAATTTTTCACCAAGGCTGAAATTTGGGAAAGAGACTTCAGATATGGTATTGGGGGACCACTAAGGTCTATATAAA
>NW_022605570.1:908041-908336 GCF_008692095.1 Etheostoma spectabile
CAAAGAGCACCATGTCATGGGACCTTTAAGAAAAATTTTCTTCGGTGACCCACTCCAAGCATCTCTTTGAGTGGTTGAAACCAATTTGACGCTTGAAAAATTAACTTTTAATCTGTGCATCTGCATTTCAATGTTAAATCTTCATCTGACATTATGTTATAAAGGCTGAATATGGAATTCCATTACAAACGCAGGAGTTTTACCCAGGAGGCCGCTGATATAAAACGTTACATAACAAATGTACTCATTACTATGAGTGCGCATGCGGCAACGTGCATGCAGCCTGTTGCAGTTG
>NW_022605570.1:908346-908427 GCF_008692095.1 Etheostoma spectabile
CGTCTTCTTACTTTTACTTTTTAACAGTTTTTATGTTTTTATTTAACAGACTTTTTTGTTTCTTACGTGTGTAATTCTTAG
>NW_022605570.1:908437-908564 GCF_008692095.1 Etheostoma spectabile
ACTAACTTTACTACACTCTCTCAAATCATGCGAGTTGAGAGAGATCCCTACTCCCCCCTCCTCTGGTATACAGGTTAACACCTCTCTCCAGCCTGACTCCCCCTCCCCCTACCCCACCTGTGACCTC
>NW_022605570.1:908589-925433 GCF_008692095.1 Etheostoma spectabile
AAAAAGATGGATGGTAGAAGAAAAAAATTAGAACAAAAAATGCATTCCTCCCACACGATTTTGTGTTTCTTGCAAACAGATTTGATTGCCTTTGCAAAAGCAAAATAATGGAAAGTTAATGTCTTCTGGGTCATTTGTAAACAACAACACTAGCTCACACTCCCAATCTGACAGAATGATCATTGGACGAGACTCTTGTCACAAACCGTTCTCGTGACCTTTCCAACCTACTTAAGATCAAATTACATCCGCTACCATTTGGACTTGACAGTAGAATCAGAATCGCTTTATTGGCCATGTTGCATACAAACAAGAATTTGACTCCAGTTAATCATTGCTCTCAAAGTACAACACTGACACTAACAGATTAAAAACAGACAGACGTAAGTAAATACTGTTAACTATGCAATATACCATACAATAGAATTACAAAAATTTACAATACGATTGAAGAGGGAAGGAATAGTGCAATTTCATGTAGTCGAATTTACATTTAAATATAAATATAGTGCAATTTAATAACACTATTGTAATGTAAGACTGAATATACTGTATATGAGGTATAGCGAAAGTGTTGATTTGCTTTGTTCAGTTTAATGGTGGCTCTATTTCTGGGTGTTCACAGAGTGACTGTTTTTGGGAAAGGAAACTTTTTTTGTCGGGTGGTTTTGGCTTTCCACCCGTCCTGTACGCCTACCGAGGCAAGAAAGTGAACACTTTGTGACCCGCATGTGAGGGGTCTGCAGAGATTGTTTGCTGCCCTTTGACGGGTGAGATGACTGTGTAGAAGGGTCATCAGAGTTTTAGGCAGATTGAAGTTCTTCAGCTGTCCGGAAGTATGATCTCTGCTGGCAGTGTTCTAGTTCTGCAAAAATAATCTCACATTGCCAAACCTAGGAGGGTCTGGCTTGTCCACACAGCATCCAGGATGGAGAAACACCATGCTCTGGTTCTTGCATTTCTCCTTAACCATCAATGGCCGGACGCATAACATTGTTTCTTTCTGCTAAAAGCCCAGGACGGACTTTTTTTTGTAAAAAAGTGCTCGTTCAAATGTTGTTTTAGTCGTGCAACAGGAAACACAGATGGACAGATAGTCTACTAGCTGTCTTATCTACCCTGTAGAGATGTGAGGAGCAGTTAACCCTAGTCCCTCGGACTTAGAATGCCACACAAAGGAAAGAAGTACCGGGTTCATCCGGCGCAAATGATGACATTTGGCGGATTTGCCTTGGCAACGGAACATCCCTAAAGTGAATCGCTGTCGTACATAGAGGACACAAATATGACAGCTAAAGCGCTTGAAAAACAGCGACATGGGCACTGGGTTTGATGAATCTACTGTTTATCCAACCACAAATGTACAAGAATTAGCTAACTTATGACCCCCGTTGTCTCTCGCCCCACTCCCTGCTACTACAGAGACTACTTTGCCTGAGGAGGAGGGACGTCATCTCCGGGACGGACCTTAGCGCCCGGGGTGGACATTGTGCTGGTGGCCATCAGCAGCGCTGGTCTAGCCGTGTATGGCAGCAACAGACATTTTGCAGATTTTCTGTGCGTGGAGTCGGGTGGTCCAGTGATCGCTGCGGTTTCTATTCTCTGAGACATCTCCCCACGGGTGACTGGTTTCCATTGTTTGTGGTTGTTTTTAATCGAGGCCTAACTGACGCCAGAAATCTCACGTGGAAATTCTTTCAGAGGACTACTTACATCTTCTCTCTCTCTTCCAAAAACTGATTCAGCTGTTTTTGAGGCATTCACTTTTCAGTTAACCAACAAATTTGCCATGAATTTTATGAGCCAATCACAGCATGGCATCCGTGCCTTAAATGTTCTTGCTCTGCTGCTGTCGGTAATCATTTAGGCAGGCTCATGGGTGGGCCTGACGGGCCTAGGCCCCCCACTTTTCAACAGGCCCACCCACAATTTTCATTAAAAAAAAAGAAATAATAGGCTATATTTATTATAAGAATTATTTAAAAAGTGTCAATTATCTTCATAATTGTGCTAAATTAGTCTAATCTAATGTGTTTTTAACCTTATTTAAAAAAAAGTTGTTTGTCTATTAAGTGACATCGATCTGCGCAACATTTCCAACGCGCTAGACAGCCAGCTTAGCAACTGAACACCGATTCCACAGTGACACCTATGGCCTCATGGCATCTGCAGCATTCCTGATGTCTCCTAGCCTTCATACAATGACACCACTGGTCAATAGGCGTTTTCCCCCAAATATCCATGCTTTCCTAAAAGCTCTGATAACACTGCCGATGACTTCCGTACAGTTGAACGGGTCTTTTCCAGTGTCAATCGATTAAACACCAAACAGGAGCACCATGCTTACGTCTCGCCTTATTCTCTGTGTCTGTTGACAGAGAGCTTACAGTAACTCTTGACTTCGATGATATCATCTACATTTTAAAGAGCAACCCCGCCGAGTACTGCTGTAATTTGTGTCAGTGTGTGGGTGTGGCGAGGCGACCTAAAACATGCGATGAATCCGTAGGCTACATGTTGAAGTTAGTAACATAGCAGAGAGAAAAAGAGGAATGAGTCGTTCCATGTTCGCTTCTTCTAGGCCTTTTTAGCGAGTTTAATTGTGTACCACGAGGGGATAAGAGTATGTGAAGGCTACTCTGTCTGTATTGAGATATATTAAAATAATCGATTCATAACCCGTTACAAATCTACAGGCGCATTTCTATTTCTATATCAGCTTGTTACTGTTCTTTTTCCCTCCTGGGCTCCCCTTGTTATCAGCGCTGTGTCTGTTGTTAATGTGATTTATTTCCTTTTGTTAAATATGGTTATAACATGAATCACACTAAAGTAACAGTTTGTCTCTTTCGGAAATAACTTGAGTTTTACACGACAGATGACGTCAATGAACCAGTTCTGTGCCCGAGTATTGATGAAAACTGTCGGAGGTTGTTGTTGATCTGTAGTGTTGAAAACATAAAACAATTAAACAGAATTGTGAATATTCGGCCTCCTGTTATACGAGCAGACTAATTATGTTTTGGGGAATATAAATGCCCGACCACTGTTCCAGTCGTAGGTCTATGGAGCTTTGCGTAATAGCGCAGCCAGGTATGGTGCGTAATGGATTCCAAAGCGCTCCTCTCTGGGCAGAACCAAGAGGAGCGTCGCGGATGGGGTCGACCTATACAACCAAACGTTTGTACAATTTTTTTTACAACAATTTAAGAGCTCAAGCTATTGAAATCTCTATTATGTTAGCACATATAATATAACAGTATAGTAGTTATTGGTATTAGGTTAAACAGGATTTGATATCATGTTTTAATTTAGGCCCACCCAAATTTGTCTGCCCATCCAAACTGAAATCCTGGCGCCGTGCCTGATTTCAGGCAAACCGTGCGACCCTCCTCCTCCCCTTCCACCTCCAGTCATCTGGAGTCTTTGGAGTCTAATCTCCAAAGACCTGTACATTTCATATTTTGCATATGTACAAATAACCTTTCATATTTACAACAAAGTCTCTCCTGATTGAAATACATAGGTCTTTTCCAAACACTGAAAATATTTTGGAAGAGAAATCAAAGTATCATTTTTTTCTGTCTACCCATCATCTTTCCTCCCTATGTCACTTCGGAGCTCCGTACTGAGACAATTTGAAAAGGAGAGGAGAAGAAGACATGGCAGATGAAGAGAAGACAAAAATGCCAATGTCATCCTCCTTTACAAACCATTTGCAAATGCACACACACACACACCACACCACACACCACTGAAACATACATGGCAGACATGCACTGTACGGCACTCAGGGCCTCCTGTACATAACTTGGGGACCACCACGCCACCCCCTCTGAAATCTGATGGTCGGCAACACGTGTGCGTTTGTGTGAGGTGTTGTGTGTGTGTGTGTGTGTTTGTGTGTGTGTGTGTGGTGATGTGTCAGAGAGAAGAGAATGCTGCTTTAGCGTGTGGCAGTGCGTGAGTTGTCATGACGTGGTTTGCACAGCTCGTACTCACATACTAAACTGCAGCTGCCACGTTATATCTGTGGGGAGAAGGCAGAGAAGGTAAAGAAAGGTAAAATACGATGGAGCGAGGGTCTATGTGCGTTATTATGTGTTGCATTGGTTTTGTGCAGAGGTGTATCATATTCTTGAATTATCCTGCGACGAGCAGTGGAAGTTTTTCAGACCGAGCGGTTTTTGCTGGTACGTGACCACAGGGACATCAGACTATGAATTTCAGAAGGAGTGACTGTTTCACGTTATGTTTTTTTTTTTGCTCCCTGGGAAGAATTCCCGTGTCTACCTGCCTCGCCTGCGGTGTAATAAGGTGAATTTATTCTCCGACCCGACTGATGACGACATCATGTAGTCAGTCCATGCTGGGCATCTGGCTCAATGGCTGGGAGCCGTCAGCCATTACTAGCCTCTCACTCCCAACTGTTTTCACTCAAAATATACATAATATGTTTTAAAAAAGGCAGAAATTGGGCTTTCCAATTAATTGCCATTAACATATTCCTGGCTCGAGTTTTCAGAAGGGGTGTAGGGGTGAGTTTGAGCGGGGCGTTGGCAAGAAATGAGACGCCGTCTCTTCGCCACATTGATTATTTGTTTCATTAAAAACTCCCAAGGTGCTTGTGATTAATTTGGAACTAAGCCGAACAAGTGGAACTGAATGAGGGTAGAGGAGGTGTTCTCACAATGGCTATGACACACACACACAAACACACGCACACCACCCGCACACACACACACACACACACACCACACACACACAACAAACACACATTGTTTTCCGCTGCGGTGACAGTTACTGGTAACAGTCCCCGGATTAGTTGCAGTTTGTTTGCTTTCAGGTACTAATGCCGTCACTTTGGGCATTAGCTCCTTGGATAACCTGACTAACCTGTGTCACCTGCTCCCACAGAGGAGAGAGGGGAAAGAGGGGGGGAGACATGCGAAAAGAGGGAGGCACCTTGGGATAACAGAGCCAAGACAGAAAGAAGAGTGAAATGGTTAAAGTGAGGGGGGGTAGAGACTAAAAAAAAATGTTTTGGTTAAACCTTGCATTAGCACGAAGTTATAAACTATATTACATCAACACATTCTCACTCCGAACTTGTCAATACTGATGCTTGTCTTGGTCAGGTACCCTTGTCTTCTTTTTTTTGACTCGCCAGGTAAAACCACTTAGTTGGGTTATTGAAAGAGTGTGGGTGGTGTTAAAAAACTGTATGCTTAAGTGACACACAGGACAAGAAGGGGACAGGAAAGACAGGTTAGGAAAAGATCTTGCGTGGTGCTACAAAATTTAATTTTTTAGAGACACGAGGGACAAAAAACAGGACATGAACCGTGGTCTCCTGTGTGAAAGTCCTGTTTGTTTGACCCACGGACCACGCTGCCTGTCCTCCTTTCACAGATTTTGGTCTTTAAACTACGTCATCTTACAACCAGTGGAAGAAGAATAATTCAGATCCTATACCACACTGGAAAAATACTCTATTAAAAGTAAAAGTCTTGCATCAAAAATGTTACGTAAGTAAAGTATGTACTTTAAGTATTGTCTGAAAATGTACCTAAAATAAAAGTCCTCAATGCAGAAAATACTCACATTTTAGAAACTGGAAAGGATCCAAACAGTTCTGTTGATGTTTAATCTGCTAATCATTTCGTGGATCTGAGTGTTTTGATTTCGGTTTCAATATGACACATCATTACAGTCCTACACAGAAATCCACCATAAGGCCCGAACGACCTGGGGTCAAACCAAGAGCCGTCTTGCTGTGAGGCTGAAGTGCTAACTACTTAGCCACCGTGCTGCCTTCTTCTATCTGTGATTTATTTATTCATGGCAACAGGGTTCGATTCAGTCCTCAGGTAACAACAGCGCACATAAATATCTTATCCAAATAAGACCTTAACAGGAGTGTGGCCAAAAGCTGGCCTTCTCCGTGAACGTAAGCTAGAGAAAAAGATGATGCTTTCCTGGAGTCATTGAGAACCAGAGTGAGGAGGGGGAGTGAGCAAAACATGAAGTCATGGCTCTCACAGTGAGATCCCAGTTCCGCGCTCAGGTTTGAGTCCTGTGGGAGCAGAGACAGCGACTCTCCGGCTCCACGGGCTGACTACCGCGCGGTGACTGTGATTTTCCACATGTGGCGGCGGACCTTGTCTACCACCGCCACCGTCGGCCACACCTACAACACTGGAGACATACAGGGACACAGTCCCAATCAAGAGAAGCAACTGTAAGGTGCTGACAACCAAATGATAGTTTCCATTTAGGCTTCACTATTGTGAGGTGAGATTGAATTTTTTGGCAGGGTGGTGTTTAGGAATAAGGTTAGACTCAGTATTTCCAACGCTTTGACGTCTTTGACTCAGTCCCTTACTCGACAGGAGTGTGTTCTTAAAGCCCCATCTGAGAAGATGATGCAATACTGTTATACAACTGTCTTTCTGTTGGTAATGTGGCAGGAATCTGAAAGCTACCATCAATATCTCATCTATGCACACCATTTATAATGCCAACTTGTAAAGCTTGACTATTTGTTTCCTGCCACTCATTTGGATTGTTTTTTGCTTGGACTTGTACGTCTTTGGACTCGTCTCGGTCTTGGACTTGTCTTGAGTCGACAAAGGTGGACTTGAGCACAGCCTGCTGTGAGGGAGCCCTTTATTCTCAGGCGGAATATAACAACTAATGCAAAGATTGCTCCAGTTGCCCACACTAACACTATAACCACTATATATATTTTTAATCATATAAAAGTAATGCAACTATTATATCTTCAATTCATCACACTCAGGGTTACAGACTCTTATTGTTTTCTATGTAGAGCATGTCCTTTCTTATTTACCGTGTCAACGTGTGTCATTGAAATAAGAATTTCACGTCGCTGTATAGATCGCTCCATCCCCGCAATTCCAACATGACTGCTTTTTGTGTGCAGTAGGGGTCGAATAGACAAACACCCTGCGGTAACTGCACTAACTGTGGCTAAATGTAACTTATTTTAGCAGTATACTGCTGTGTATTAATACCATTGTGTCCCTTTACTCACAGTAACAAGTTATTATGCCTCCGCGCTCGAGGTAACCGTGATGAAGGCTTTTGTTTTCAGGTTGTCATTCCAATATCTAAGGAATTCATGGAGAGAATTTCTTCAAATTTGGAACAACATCCACTTGGACCTTTATTATTTTTTTGGGATTTCAGGCCTTTAATGACAGGACAACTGAAGAAGGAAAGGGGAGAGGAAGGGGGGGGGGGGGGGGGAGTGACATGCAGCAAAGACCGTAGGTTGGAGTCGAACCTTGGCCCAGAAATCCTACCTGATTTCACACAAATGTCTGACGGGACAAAGGAAGTGATGACATTTATAACCAAACTTCACTGTGACATCATGTTCTGCAAAAAACACTTGTCTGGCCATAATTTAATGCAATAAGCAGGAACGAAGGGGAGGTTTGTGAAGATGTGTTTGAAGCATCCGCGTTTGCCAAAAACTACACTTAATACCTTTTGTTAAATTCCTGAAAGTCGTCAATGTACTTTTAAATGTCTTGCCAACTTAATTATTATGGTTGGTGAGGGCATATAACTGCAAGGTGGCAATTCTTGGTTTTTTAGTTTTTTTAGAGTTTTTACTTTAGAGTAGGAAGAAGTTGATAAACAACTTATCAGGTCCTACCCCCTTCTCTCTACTTCATCATTTATTAAATCTTGCTTCACTTATTACACATCATAGACACAGATGCATACTACTATATATACCTACACACATTTAAACTGTTTTTGTTTCTTTCCTTCCCTTTCTTCTTTCTATACCCTCTATCTATAGCAGATTAAATAATAAAACATCCATACTAGACTTAGTATATGTTATATTACTATATAGATATAAGGATCTTGCATATTATTACTACTTGTGTTGTGCTATGTTTGAGCATGTCACAGATAATCTTTTCAAAATTTTCAATGTAATTTATCACAGAGTAAAAACAAGGCATAAAGATGCAGTGCCTCGCTAACACATTTATTACCTGCTGTTGTTGGTAAAGCCACTTGATTCAATGTGAATCTGGATAGGTAGAAAATCCAATGTTCCCACATGGCCACTGCTCAGCAAAGATGCATCGCTTGCTTTAGAAAGTGCGAAATGTGTGAATATTAAGGAGAGAGGCTGCGGTGTAAGAAAATCCTGTTCATATGCTAAGAAGAGTTATGTCAAGTTGTGCTGTGGTTCAGATTAGCCTTTTTTTCAACAATACAGTATGCTTTAAGTCTGCTTTTATGGTGAGTCATTTGGCGCAGTTCATTTATCAATTGAACACGGGTGTCAGACTTACTATCAGTCAAGTCAGTCGGAGCGGCCGCCATTACTTTCCACTCCACAAAAGCAGTCTGAAAATAAGTGCCTACTCAAGTGAGCTCCGACTGAATTGGGCTTCAAGTGTGTTTAGAGCAAAATTAATGTAGTCAGTGCACAGAAACACACTTGTGTACTGAGTCATCTGCTTCCCGAGAGCTGTGCCATTGCTCTTGCCGACCACCAGGGAAGCTGGCCGGTTAAAGCTGCGAGACCCTAACAACACTTCTGTGAACCTTAAAAACACACAGCCCTGTTCTCCTTTACCTCCACCTCGGAGCATGAGCCCAGGACCCAACCTCGCCCCATTAAGGTGACTGATACTGGCAGATTTTCTTAAAACAGCCACCAATTATCATATGCATTAAGGCCCTCTGCACAATTACAACGCCTCTCCGAGTGAGTGTGTATGTGTTGTGATGGAGTGTGTTCCACTGTTCCCCCCCCTAGTCAAATGACTTAGAATTATGTGATGATGAAGGATGATGTGTGAGCCCTCTGTTGACTATATTCATAATAGAGTAGGTAGGGTGGGCTCTAATTTAGATTAGGGTTTGAAAGAGTTCAGTGTTTAATATTAAATACATGTTTTTTTGGCTCCGTGCAAACCAATAAAACAGATGTTACATTGCCATGGGGGGAAATTGACTTACCTTCACCTTGCATTGGTTCTGCAAGGCACTTGGCTGACGGTGGGCTCTGTTCTTAGCAAATTTAGCATTCCACCATTCATCTGTAGCTACAGCGAGTTGCTGCTTCAATGTTAACCAAATTAAGAATTTCTGCTGCCATGTTTTTTTTTCCCGTCACTAAAAGTATTTTTTAATGGGTTTACATAGTTTGCTGGCAAGCCCTTGTTTGGCTGCATTAATCTAAATTAAGGCCCCTGTGGAGTTTTCTTGTAAACTAACAAAAGCTTTGTTTACATGCAGTTTTGCTCACCAAAACGCATGTGTGCCAACAAGGTTTTATTCCTCATGAAACTTTGGGTCACAAGGATTACTTGGACTGTTTTAATCATTAGAAAGTCTGAGACATTCATTTGTGGTATATACTGTTGGACCTTTTTTTTCTCCAGAAGAAGCTGAGTGTCATGTGGTTGTTGATGGAGATCCGAATTTGAGAGATGGAAAGAAAATAAAAGGAGTGGTGATCTTTGGTGAGTTAGTGTATAGAGTCATGTTTAGCAATTACACTGAAAAACTAATTATACACATTTATGGCTCTTTTTTCATTTAATGTATTGGTGTACAGAGTGCTGAAACACTGATGTATGCATTGAAATTGTGGGAAAAAAACTGAACCTATGACTCCTTGAATGCACATTATAGCATTAAATTAAACTCTGCTTCAGACTGAATTCTTGAGGTGGAAACCCTGTTGACAACTCCAACTTTGTTGAATGACACAGTTTAACTGAGCGCCACAAGAGGGGGCAAAACCCCATGGGGAGTCTCATTACTGGGCCGCCAGCTGTAATGACACAGCTTATTAAATCAGTCCGGTTGCTTCTATTGTCTCACTTGTGAAACATGATCCAGTTTAGTCCAGCAGAATCACATGCCAGTAATGCTATTGGATTTTGAGCTGGACTGTTTACATCATTCAAACTTTGTATGGTTCTTTCTGCTTTTTATTCCCCAACTGCTTCACACAAACACTTATATATAATTATATTTATATATATAAATCGGAAAAAAAACGGGAAAACTAAGACATGCCTTTCCAAACAAACCTAATCAACCTAATCAAAGTATTTCCCACTAATGCTTCCACGAACAGATCCATCTGCTGGGATTTTGTCAAAGGCGGAGCTATTTCAATGCTACTTGAGGACATCTTTGAGTTTGTGTGACTTATGAGACCATTGCAACAAACACTGATATTTCATGTTTAAGTGAATGTGAAGCCAAAAGATACACATTCAGTTCAAATGTTCAAAGTTTATGTGACTTATAAGGCCCAGTGCCCCCCCCCCCCACCACCCACACCACATACACACACCCACAACACACACACACCACCTGCCCACCCCTCTCCTGCCTAGTGGGTGTTTCATCTAATTCTCTTTATGAGGCTCATTCACTGTCAGGAGTCTATGATGCTAATTAATTAATCCCCCACCCGTGGTAAAGAAAAAAAGTCTGTCATCCAGACCCTGCCTTAAAGATAACATATACAGTATGTGTTATGGGTGAGAAATAAATGATATTGTTTAAAAAAAAGGGGTTTATATACTTTGGCTGTATTTTGCACACGGCTGCAGGCTTTTTGTTGTACTTTTACATCAGAGCTTTACACTAAATCAAGCTTTGATTCAGCGCTCCTTACAGGAAGCGTGACTGTAGAGGAAACTTAAACTAATGTTTTGAGAGGTTAACCCATGGTCAGCGTACGTTTTGCGTATGCCTCGACTAAATCATGGAATGGCTCAGTGGGTGATTTAGGTCTTGAATAAATACTTTGATAGAAGTAGGTGCATTTGGTCAAACAACGGGAAATAAAAAAAACAGTGAATGCAAAGAGAAGCAACAAAGAACCGCAGGATTAAAAAAAAAGTATGCAAAAGACTTCTACTTATGAAAAGGAGCAAAGCACTTTTCAAGGATCAAGTAAAGCCAAAGTAATAAGGTCAAAAGCAAAAACATTTTTTTAATATTGTGCATTTAAATTCCAATCTGTGATTGGTGTACGGACTTCTTCTTGTCCAACTGTTCACATTGTCCCCTGGTGACCCATGTAGAGAGTAAATGGTCCGTGTCTGTCTGTGGACGTTCTTTGGTACAAACTATGCACATACTGACAAATAGCAAAACATAATACTTTTTCAGTCATTACAGCGCATCTGCCAACATCTGAAGCCGTGCAGGCCAAAGAATCACATTAAAACAAGTTTAAGCTTGCAAACTACTTGCAATGCACGGTCTGCTTTTTCTAAACTCTGCCAGTTTTAACCAATATACCATCCCATAGAAACAATTCTGTACTTCCATTCTATTGTATGGCTTTTCAGTCTTTTTTTTGTAGCTGGACATAATTTGGAGCATTAAAATATTCATGAGGATAGTGATAGTGAGATACTTGCAGTTGCATTTCAGTAGCTAGTGATAGCTTTTATCTTGACACTTTCTCTTCAGTCAGTTGACCACCGCTGCTTTCTTGCATGCTTAGATAGATACTTATTCATCCCCAAGAAAATTGTAGCTTCTTGCATATCCGTCCAAACCTTTTTTGTTTGTAACTGGCTTGACCAGCTGACTTTGCTACGAGCTGATTGGCTGTTGAAACACCCTTACGTTCTAAAACCACCACAGGCGCTTGCAAAGCTTAGTCACAGTGTTGCATCGGCTGGCTACTTAAGTCAAACTGGCCAGTCCAGACCACCGCTGAGGATGTTAGAACGACCCAGGTCGAAAAAAAAAAAAAGATCGTATTTCATGTCATTTGTAGCTTGGAGAGCCAGACCCAAATCCGAAAGATGAAGGTTCTGGCTTGAGTAATGAAAGTCGGCCATCTTGATGGTGACACCAAGCATGCATTTGAAAATCTCACTGCCCGTAACTGGATAACACTACGACCAATCACAACACACACAGGTGATGTATCCAGAGCCTCACACGCTTGCTCCAGCGGAGCTAACTGGTAGATTAAACTTTTTCATCTGTTTAGCTCACCTCTGGCCTCGCCTATTTCACATACACCAAAGTGATTGGTGCAGCTCAGCTACAAGGCATAGTTAATGAGCAGCATTACTCGATGCCAAGTAGCTCGCTGACAAATTCAAATTGTGCTCTTGCAAGAACTCTTGATTTCCAGGTTATATTATTTGTGCTGATCACACTCTTATGAAAAAAAAACATCACAACATGAAAGTCACATATAGGAAAAGTGGGCATGTATGAGAACTTGGGCCACTTTTGCCTGCAGTCTGCCGTGCCATATAGCATATAAACACTGGGAATGCAAACCTGCTTTTGTCTTATATATTTTTCATGTATGGTTTGAATTTCCGCTAACACAATGACAACTTCCAACAATTTGTTATCCCTTTTTGGACATTGAAGTTGTACCGTTGCTGGCTTCATGAGGCTGTAAAGTGACGGCTTCACTCTGACAGGACGTTGTATATTTGACAACTTTGACAATGTTTTTTGAAAATGAAACCATGTAAACCTATTCTGGTACAACCTCAAAATACAATTATGAACCTGAACATGAGCATAATATGATCGCTTTAGAAACGTATGCAAGGAAAGATGTCAGAAAAGGAAATATCCATCAGCAGATTCTCTCTAATAAGTTTACAGTAAGTAATCAAATTATGTATTCTCCCATTGCAATATACAAGATTTGATAGCACTCAGAACCAAACGTATGGATCTCTGGCACAATGTTGAGTAATGCAGAGGAAATCACCGACATTCTCACTCACATCCAAAACCTCTACAGGCTTGAATGAGAAATCAAATAAAACTTGATGAAGCGCTTTGCTCCGTGACTGGTAACAAGATCATTGGGAAATGTAAAAAAATAAAATAAATGACATGATACATATGTTCCATGTTCAGTGTTAATATAACCTTGTACGCTGAACTTATTTTTGGAATAAATAAAAGGAACTGAAGAGGAAGAAGAGGAGCTGTGTGTGTGTGA
Organism: Etheostoma spectabile; assembly: GCF_008692095.1. NCBI lineage: Eukaryota > Metazoa > Chordata > Actinopteri > Perciformes > Percidae > Etheostoma > Etheostoma spectabile. The sequence continues at coordinate 921,608 of NW_022605570.1, forward strand.
AGAGTATGTGGGTATGACTGTGTGTGTGAGAGTGTGTGGTGTGTGTGTGCTGTGTGTGAGTGCAAGTGAGTGAGAGGTTTGAAGAAATCCAACCACACATTGTTCTTGTTTGCACAGACCTTAGCAATTTGTTTGACTCTACTGCTATTGAGGCGAGACATGCTCGCAATCTCTGCATCTTGCGTGTGTATACGCATGTGTGCACGCATGTGTGTGTGTGCGCGCACATACCGTATTTGTCGGTGTGTGTTAGGGTGGAGAGCGCTTATGTCAACACATCTCCTCACTGTAAGAGCTGGGACAATTTTATTTGGTTTGATTTGTGAGGCCGGAGAAAGCCACGGCCCGGTGTTATTCCTCCATTCTGATTTCCTCTGCCTTCAGACTTTATTAACCCACTTCATTTCCTTCCATTGCCTCTCATTTTTTCTCATGCGGAGGAGGAGGGACAGGTGCTTGACAAAAAAGAAAACTCCTCTAAACCTCTTGTTGGAATCTGATTTTTGACAGGAACAGCATGAAAATATGTCCTTTTGTGTTGTTTTTCAGGAATTCCTTTTCTTTTGTTGCCCTCTCTGTTTCTTTGCCAACGTCCTAGACCTGTCAATTGCTTGGAGAGCAAGAGATTTCTTCTGTTTTTTTTATTTATTCATTTCATTTTTTTCCCTGCCAACAGTCATAAAGAAGGCCAGGTGTACATGGAATCGGCGGTTTCAGTGGCACACTAAGTTGCATTTGATTGGCGCCTGGCTCACGGACAGCGGCCCTGCCATGAGTCAGTGTCACCGGGGCCGGCATGGATGCACATCCACCATACTAAATATTGTCATGGCACGGAGGCTAAATGAATTGTGGGTTATGCGTTTTATTCCTGAACATTCATCCAAATTTCTTGCCCCAAATCGGGTTGAAAGTTGGGGAATGTACAGATCCATCTTTCTGATGAATGGAAAGAAAAAAACTTTGGCAAATGGGCACTTATGTGGCTCAAATTAGCACCTAAATGTCATTCTGCTCACCTGAACTGATGCTGCGAGAGCAGTTTGAAGGAAAAAGTAATGCATTGCTGCATTAGAGCCTACAGTATGTAATAGAATGAGCTTTGTAAACAAATGACACCATCTTGGCAGATAATCCTCAAAGCTATCCAAGCAAGTGTACGAGGTGCTGCTTACATCATGGATCGTCATCACTCAGAAAATGACTATACGTGCAGAGGCTGAGACTGGAAATGTAACAACTGGTTTGTGACATCACTCCAACTGGATTAGTCTCCACTGGCCTCTTCATGGAAAAACGACTCAGATCCTTTGGCTTAGCATTTGAGAGTCCGGCGAACATGTTTTGGAGCCTAAAGAAGACACTGTGAAAATAAGTGGAGCAGAGGCACGTAGACCTGTTTTCCCTGTGCGTCAGTCGCTGTGCCCTGTCAGCAAAAACAAAAACATACGGAATGCAGTTGTTTATGCGTAAATAGCTAAATGGAGCCACAAGGAGCTCCATCCCAACATAAACACAGACGGACTAATAGGGAACGCTCTCAAACACACACACACACACACTCACACAATAGTATCCAAACAATGGGCATTGGTGCGTGTTGAGTCAGTGTTTCTGAATCTTGCTGAATCATTCATTAGCACCTGTCCCTGAAGGCCTGTCACTCATCACAAAGTCTAGCGTGAAACTGCAGATCAGATCAGACTAAAGAAACAACTTTTCCAATTCAAAATCCCTTTTTCAACTGCACTGAAAAAGGCTTCACTGTGAAGAGTGATGGCATGATATGGGTCGCATTCATGTAAGCACAGCAGTAGTGACACTGAAGAAAATGGAAGTGTACAGTATGTGTTCCCTCAGATGGAGGATAGGTTTGCTCCCCTAAAAGTCAATGCCTTGAGTAATCGTTTGAGAAGAACCCAAGTTTACTTTTTTTTGTTTAGCTGTGTCATTGTGCCCCGAGCAACATGGGAGCAACAGCAATGCAGGCTATTAACTTACAAACCCACACACAAGCTTTTGATTATTATAATTTGACCTGTTTAGGTAGCTTGGTTAGTTTTACAAAACAGACCATGGTCAATAAAGTTAAATGAGTAATCAGAACAGAATCAGAAATACTTTATTGTTCCCGAAGGGAAACTCTGTGTACAGTTGCTCAATATTAGAAATATAAGAAATATAAATAGAATAAAGAAATATAAGGAGTGTGGATATTTACATAGTTAAGGTATTTATGATACAGTATTTACATAAATAACATAATTAAGGTGTTGCAATGGTGAAAAGTAATAATAATATAATAATAATAATAATATAACAGTAGCAGTTGAGTATTGCACACATTACAAGCCAGTGTTATTGCACAAAACAGATAATATTGTCCAGTTTCAACCCCTCTAGTGTCTGTGTGTCAGACACTTAGAGGGAGGAGTTTAAAGTTTGATGGCCACAGGCAGGAATGACTTCCTGTGGCGCTCTGTGGTGCATTTTGGGAGAATGATCTATCACTGAAAGTGCTCCTGTGATTGAGCAGCAAGCCATGGAGTGGGTGTGAGACATTGTCCAAGGGCATGTATTTTGGACAGCATCCTCCTATCTGACACACCCGACAGAGAGTCCAGATCCACCCCCACGACGTCACTGGCCTTGCGAATCCGTTTATTAGTCTGTTGGCGTCCGCTACCCTCAGCCTGCTGCCCCAGCATGCAACAGTAAAGAGGATAGCACTGGCCACCACACTCTCATAAAACATCCTCAGCATCTTCCTGCAGATGTTGAAGGACCTCAGCCTCCTCAGAAAGTAGAGACGGCTTTGGCCCTTCCTGTGGAGGGCTTGAGTGTTCTTGGCCCAGTCCAGTTTATTGTCTAAGTGCACTCCCAGGTATTTGTAGTCCTCCACAATGTCCACACTGACCCCCATCCAGGGGGTTCACTGCTCACTGCTGCCTTGCCCCTCCTTAGAGCTACCACCAGCTCCTTGGTCTTTGTCACGTTGAGCTGTAGATGGTTCAGCTCACTCCATGTGACAAAGTCCCCCAACACAGCTCTGTACTCAGCCTCGTCCCCCTCGCTGATACATCCGACCACAGCAGAGTCATCAGAAAACTTCTGAAGATGGCAAGACTCTGTGTGGTAGTTGAAGTCTGTGGTGTAGATGGTGAAGAGGAAGGGAGAGAGGACAGTCCCTTGCGGGGCCCCAGTGTTGCTGACGACACTGTCTGACACACAGTGTTGCAGGCGCGCATACTGTGGTCTGCCAGTCAGGTAGTCAACAATCCAGGACACAAGGGGGGGATCCACCTGCATCGCCGTCAGCTTCTCACCCAGCAGGGCCGGCCGGATAGTGTTGAAAGCACTGGAGAAGTCAAAAAACATGACCCTCACCGTGCTCGCCGGCCTGTCCAGGTGGGCGTAGATGCGGTTGAGCAGGAAGATGATGGCGTCCTCAACTCCCAACCGTGGCTGGTGGGGGTCCAGGAGAGGTCTGACCATGGGCCGCAGCTGTTCCAGAACCAGTCTCTCAAGGGTCTTCATAATGTGGGAGGTCAATGCCACGGGTCTGTAGTCCTTGGAGTCACTGGGACGTGGCGTCTTTGGCACAGGAACGAGGCAAGATGTCTTCCACAGCATGGGGACCCTTTGGAGACTAAGGCTCAGGTTGAAGACATGGTGAAAGACACCTCCCACATTATGAAGACCCTTGAGAGACTGGTTCTGGAACAGCTGCGGCCCATGGTCAGACCTCTCCTGGACCCCCACCAGCCACGGTTGGGAGTTGAGGACGCCATCATCTTCCTGCTCAACCGCATCTACGCCCACCTGG
>NW_022605570.1:925458-942020 GCF_008692095.1 Etheostoma spectabile
AAAAAGATGGATGGTGAAGAAAAAATTAAACAAAAAAGTGCATTCTCCCACCGAGTTTGTTTTCTTGCAAACAGATTTGATTGCCCTTTGCAAAAGCAAAATAATGGAAATTAATGTCTTCTGGGTCATTTGTAAACAACAACACTAGCTCACACTCCCACATCTGACAGAATGATCATTGGACGAGACTCTTGTCACAAACCGTTCTCGTGACCTTTCCAACCTACTTAAGATCAAATTACATCCGCTACCATTTGGACTTGACAGTAGAATCAGAATCGCTTTATTGGCCATGTTGCATACAAACAAGAATTTGACTCCAGTTAATCATTGCTCTCAAAGTACAACACTGACACTAACAGATTAAAAACAGACAGACGTAAGTAAATACTGTTAACTATGCAATATACCATACAATAGAATTACAAAAATTTACAATACGATTGAAGAGGGAAGGAATAGTGCAATTTCATGTAGTCGAATTTACATTTAAATATAAATATAGTGCAATTTAATAACACTATTGTAATGTAAGACTGAATATACTGTATATGAGGTATAGCGAAAGTGTTGATTTGCTTTGTTCAGTTTAATGGTGGCTCTATTCTGGGTGTTCACAGAGTGACTGTTTTTGGGAAAGGAAACTTTTTTTGTCGGGTGGTTTTGGCTTTCCACCCGTCCTGTACGCCTACCGAGGCAAGAAAGTGAACACTTTGTGACCCGCATGTGAGGGGTCTGCAGAGATTGTTTGCTGCCCTTTGACGGGTGAGATGACTGTGTAGAAGGGTCATCAGAGTTTTAGGCAGATTGAAGTTCTGCAGCTGTCCGGAAGTATGATCTCTGCTGGCAGTGTTCTAGTTCTGCAAAAATAATCTCACATTGCCAAACCTAGGAGGGTCTGGCTTGTCCACACAGCATCCAGGATGGAGAAACACCATGCTCTGGTTCTTGCATTTCTCCTTAACCATCAATGGCCGGACGCATAACATTGTTTCTTTCTGCTAAAAGCCGCAGGACGGACTTTTTTTTGTAAAAAAGTGCTCGTTCAAATGTTGTTTTAGTCGTGCAACAGGAAACACAGATGGACAGATAGTCTACATAGCTGTCTATATCTACCCTGTAGAGATGTGAGGAGCAGTTAACCCTAGTCCCTCGGACTTAGAATGCCACACAAAGGAAAGAAGTACCGGGTGCATCCGGCGCAAATGATGACATTTGGCGGATTTGCCTTGGCAACGGAACATCCCTAAAGTGAATCGCTGTCGTACATAGAGGACACAAATATGACAGCTAAAGCGCTTGAAAAACAGCGACATGGGCACTGGGTTTGATGAATCTACTGTTTATCCAACCACAAATGTACAAGAATTAGCTAACTTATGACCCCCGTTGTCTCTCGCCCCACTCCCTGCTACTACAGAGACTACTTTGCCTGAGGAGGAGGGACGGCATCTCCGGGACGGACCTTAGCGCCCGGGGTGGACATTGTGCTGGTGGCCATCAGCAGCGCTGGTCTAGCCGTGTATGGCAGCAACAGACATTTTGCAGATTTTCTGTGCGTGGAGTCGGGTGGTCCAGTGATCGCTGCGGTTTCTATTCTCTGAGACATCTCCCCACGGGTGACTGGTTTCCATTGTTTGTGGTTGTTTTTAATCGAGGCCTAACTGACGCCAGAAATCTCAAGTGGAAATTCTTTCAGAGGATACTTACATCTTCTCTCCTCTTCCAAAAACTGATGCAGCTGTTTTTGCAGGCATTCACTTTTCAGTTAACCAACAGAATTTGCCATGAATTTTATGAGCCAATCACAGCATGGCATCCGTGCCTTAAATGTTCTTGCTCTGCTGCTGTCGGTAATCACTTTAGGCAGGCTCATGGGTGGGCCTGACGGGCCTAGGCCCCCCACTTTTCAACAGGCCCACCCACAATTTTCATTAAAAAAAAAGAAATAATAGGCTATATTTATTATAAGAATTATTTAAAAAGTGTCAATTATCTTCATAATTGTGCTAAATTAGTCTAATCTAATGTAGTTTTTAACCTTAATTTAAAAAAAAGTTGTTTGTCTATTAAGTGACATCGATCTGCGCAACATTTCCAACGCGCTAGACAGCCAGCTTAGCAACTGAACACTCGATTCCACAGTGACACCTATGGCCTCATGGCATCTGCAGCAGTTCCTGATGTCTCCTAGCCTTCATACAATGACACCACTGGTCAATAGGCGTTTTCCCCCAAATATCCATGCTTTCCTAAAAGCTCTGATAACACTGCCGATGACTTCCGTACAGTTGAACGGGTCTTTTCCAGTGTCAATCGATTAAAACCAAACAGGAGCACCATGCTTACGTCTCGCCTTATTCTCTGTGTCTGTTGACAGAGAGGCTTACAGTAACTCTTGACTTCGATGATATCATCTACATTTTAAAGAGCAACCCCGCCGAGTACTGCTGTAATTTGTGTCAGTGTGTGGGTGTGGCGAGGCGACCTAAAACATGCGATGAATCCGTAGGCTACATGTTGAAGTTAGTAACATAGCAGAGAGAAAAAGAGGAATGAGTCGTTCCATGTCGCTTCTTCTAGGCCTTTTTAGCGAGTTTAATTGTGTACCACGAGGGGATAAGAGTATTGAGGGGCTCCTCTGTCTGTATTGAGATATATTAAAATAATCGATTCATAACCCGTTACAAATCTACAGGCGCATTTCTATTTCTATATCAGCTTGTTACTGTTCTTTTTCCCTCCTGGGCTCCCCTTGTTATCAGCGCTGTTTCTGTGTTTAATGTGATTTATTTCCTTTTGTAAATATGGTTATAACATGAATCCACCTAAAGTAACAGTTTGTCTCTTTCGGAATAACTTGAGTTTTACACGACAGATGACGTCAATGAACCAGTTCTGTGCCCGAGTATTGATGAAAACTGTCGGAGGTTGTTGTTGATCTGTAGTGTTGAAAACATAAAACAATTAAACAGAATTGTGAATATTCGGCCTCCTGTTATACGAGCAGAACTAATTATGTTTTGGGGAATATAAATGCCCGACCACTGTTCCAGTCGTAGGTCTATGGAGCTTTGCGTAATAGCGCAGCCAGGTATGGTGCGTAATGGATTCCAAAGCGCTCCTCTCTGGGCAGAACCAAGGAGAGCGTCGCGGATGGGGTCGACCTATACAACCAAACGTTTGTACAATTTTTTTTACAACAATTTAAGAGCATCAAGCTATTGAAATCTCTATTATGTTAGCACATATAATATAACAGTATAGTAGTTATTGGTATTGGTTAAACAGGATTTGATATCATGTTTTAATTTAGGCCCACCCAAATTTGTCTGCCCATCCAAACTGAAATCCTGGCGCCGTGCCTGATTTCAGGCAAACCGTGCGACCCTCCTCCTCCCCTTCCACCTCCAGTCATCTGGAGTCTTTGGAGTCTAATCTCCAAAGACCTGTACATTTCATATTTTGCATATGTACAAATAACCTTTCATATTTACAACAAAGTCTCTCCTGATTGAAATACATAGGTCTTTTCCAAACACTGAAAATATTTTGGAAGAGAAATCAAAGTATCATTTTTTTCTGTCTACCCATCTATCTTTCCTCCCTATGTCACTTCGGAGCTCCGTACTGAGACAATTTGAAAAGGAGAGGAGAAGAAGACATGGCAGATGAAGAGAAGACAAAAATGCCAATGTCATCCTCCTTTACAAACCATTTGCAAATGCACACACACACACACCACACCACACACCACTGAAACATACATGGCAGACATGCACTGTACGGCACTCAGGGCCTCCTGTACATAACTTGGGGACCACCACGCCACCCCCTCTGAAATCTGATGGTCGGCAACACGTGTGCGTTTGTGTGAGGTGTTGTGTGTGTGTGTGTGTGTTTGTGTGTGTGTGTGTGGTGATTGTCAGAGAGAAGAGAATGCTGCTTTAGCGTGTGGCAGTGCGTGAGTTGTCATGACGTGGTTTGCACAGCTCGTACTCACATACTAAACTGCAGCTGCCACGTTATAATCTGTGGGGAGAAGGCAGAGAAGGTAAAGAAAGGTAAAATACGATGGAGCGAGGGTCTATGTGCGTTATTATGTGTTGCATTGGTTTTGTGCAGAGGTGTATCATATTCTTGAATTATCCTGCGACGAGCAGTGGAAGTTTTTTCAGACCGAGCGGTTTTGCTGGTACGTGACCACAGGGACATCAGACTATGAATTTCAGAAGGAGTGACTGTTTCACGTTATGTTTTTTTTTTTGCTCCCTGGGAAGAATTCCCGTGTCTACCTGCCTCGCCTGCGGTGTAATAAGGTGAATTTATTCTCCGACCCGACTGATGACGACATCATGTAGTCAGTCCATGCTGGGCATCTGGCTCAATGGCTGGGAGCACGTCAGCCATTACTAGCCTCTCACTCCCAACTGTTTTCACTCAAAATATACATAATATGTTTTAAAAAAGGCAGAAATTGGGCTTTCCAATTAATTGCCATTAACATATTCCTGGCTCGAGTTTTCAGAAGGGGTGTAGGGGTGAGTTTGAGCGGGGCGTTGGCAAGAAATGAGACGCCGTCTCTTCGCCACATTGATTATTTGTTTCATTAAAAACTCCCAAGGTGCTTGTGATTAATTTGGAACTAAGCCGAACAAGTGGAACTGAATGAGGGTAGAGGAGGTGTTCTCACAATGGCTATGACACACACACACAAACACACGCACACCACCCGCACACACACACACACACACACACCACACACACACAACAAACACACATTGTTTTCCGCTGCGGTGACAGTTACTGGTAACAGTCCCCGGATTAGTTGCAGTTTGTTTGCTTTCAGGTACTAATGCCGTCACTTTGGGCATTAGCTCCTTGGATAACCTGACTAACACTGTGTCACCTGCTCCCACAGAGGAGAGAGGGGGAAAGAGGGGGGGAGACATGCGAAAAGAGGGAGGCACCTTGGGATAACAGAGCCAAGACAGAAAGAAGAGTGAAATGGTTAAAGTGAGGGGGGGTAGAGACTAAAAAAAAATGTTTTGGTTAAACCTTGCATTAGCACGAAGTTATAAACTATATTACATCAACACATTCTCACTCCGAACTTGTCAATACTGATGCTTGTCTTGGTCAGGTACCCTTGTCTTCTTTTTTTTGACTCGCCAGGTAAAACCACTTAGTTGGGTTATTGAAAGAGTGTGGGTGGTGTTAAAAAACTGTATGCTTAAGTGACACACAGGACAAGAAGGGGACAGGAAAGACAGGTTAGGAAAAGATCTTGCGTGGTGCTACAAAATTTAATTTTTTAGAGACACGAGGGACAAAAAACAGGACATGAACCGTGGTCTCCTGTGTGAAAGTCCTGTTTGTTTGACCCACGGACCACGCTGCCTGTCCTCCTTTCACAGATTTTGGTCTTTAAACTACGTCATCTTACAACCAGTGGAAGAAGAATAATTCAGATCCTATACCACACTGGAAAAATACTCTATTAAAAGTAAAAGTCTTGCATCAAAAATGTTACGTAAGTAAAGTATGTACTTTAAGTATTGTCTGAAAATGTACCTAAAATAAAAGTCTCAATGCAGAAAATACTCACATTTTAGAAACTGAAAGGATCCAAACAGTTCTGTTGATGTTTAATCTGCTAATCATTTCGTGGATCTGAGTGTATTTGATTTCGGTTTCAATATGACACATCATTACAGTCCTACACAGAAATCCACCATAAGGCCCGAACGACCTGGGGTCAAACCAAGAGCCGTCTTGCTGTGAGGCTGAAGTGCTAACTACTTAGCCACCGTGCTGCCTTCTTCTATCTGTGATTTATTTTTCATGGCAACAGGGTTCGATTCAGTCCTCAGGTAACAACAGCGCACATAAATATCTTATCCAAATAAGACCTTAACAGGAGTGTGGCCAAAAGCTGGCCTTCTCCGTGAACGTAAGCTAGAGAAAAAGATGATGCTTTCCTGGAGTCATTGAGAACCAGAGTGAGGAGGGGGAGTGAGCAAAACATGAAGTCATGGCTCTCACAGTGAGATCCCAGTTCCGCGCTCAGGTTTGAGTCCTGTGGGAGCAGAGACAGCGACTCTCCGGCTCCACGGGCTGACTACCGCGCGGTGACTGTGATTTTCCACATGTGGCGGCGGACCTTGTCTACCAGCCGCCACCGTCGGCCACACCTACAACACTGGAGACATACAGGGACACAGTCCCAATCAAGAGAAGCAACTGTAAGGTGCTGACAACCAAATGATAGTTTCCATTTAGGCTTCACTATTGTGAGGTGAGATTGAATTTATTTGGCAGGGTAGGTGTTTAGGAATAAGGTTAGACTCAGTATTTCCAACGCTTTGACGTCTTTGACTCAGTCCCTTACTCGACAGGAGTGTGTTCTTAAAGCCCCATCTGAGAAGATGATGCAATACTGTTATACAACTGTCTTTCTGTTGGTAATGTGGCAGGAATCTGAAAGCTACCATCAATATCTCATCTATGCACACCATTTATAATGCCAACTTGTAAAGCTTGACTATTTGTTTCCTGCCACTCATTTGGATTGTTTTTTGCTTGGACTTGTACGTCTTTGGACTCGTCTCGGTCTTGGACTTGTCTTGAGTCGACAAAGGTGGACTTGAGCACAGCCTGCTGTGAGGGAGCCCTTTATTCTCAGGCGGAATATAACAACTAATGCAAAGATTGCTCCAGTTGCCCACACTAACACTATAACCACTATATATATTTTTAATCATATAAAAGTAATGCAACTATTATATCTTCAATTCATCACACTCAGGGTTACAGACTCTTATTGTTTTCTATGTAGAGCATGTCCTTTCTTATTTACCGTGTCAACGTGTGTCATTGAAATAAGAATTTCACGTCGCTGTATAGATCGCTCCATCCCCGCAATTCCAACATGACTGCTTTTTGTGTGCAGTAGGGGTCGAATAGACAAACACCCTGCGTGTAACTGCACTAACTGTGGCTAAATGTAACTTATTTTAGCAGTATACTGCTGTGTATTAATACCATTGTGTCCCTTTACTCACAGTAACAAGTTATTATGCCTCCGCGCTCGAGGTAACCGTGATGAAGGCTTTTGTTTTCAGGTTGTCATTCCAATATCTAAGGAATTCATGGAGAGAATTTCTTCAAATTTGGAACAACATCCACTTGGACCTTTATTATTTTTTTGGGATTTCAGGCCTTTAATGACAGGACAACTGAAGAAGGAAAGGGGAGAGGAAGGGGGGGGGGGGGGGGGAGTGACATGCAGCAAAGACCGTAGGTTGGAGTCGAACCTTGGCCCAGAAATCCTACCTGATTTCACACAAATGTCTGACGGGACAAAGGAAGTGATGACATTTATAACCAAACTTCACTGTGACATCATGTTCTGCAAAAAACACTTGTCTGGCCATAATTTAATGCAATAAGCAGGAACGAAGGGGAGGTTTGTGAAGATGTGTTTGAAGCATCCGCGTTTGCCAAAAACTACACTTAATACCTTTTGTTAAATTCCTGAAAGTCGTCAATGTACTTTTAAATGTCTTGCCAACTTAATTATTATGGTTGGTGAGGGCATATAACTGCAAGGTGGCAATTCTTGGTTTTTTAGTTTTTTTAGAGTTTTTACTTTAGAGTAGGAAGAAGTTGATAAACAACTTATCAGGTCCTACCCCCTTCTCTCTACTTCATCATTTATTAAATCTTGCTTCACTTATTACACATCATAGACACAGATGCATACTACTATATATACCTACACACATTTAAACTGTTTTTGTTTCTTTCCTTCCCTTTCTTCTTTCTATACCCTCTATCTATAGCAGATTAAATAATAAAACATCCATACTAGACTTAGTATATGTTATATTACTATATAGATATAAGGATCTTGCATATTATTACTACTTGTGTTGTGCTATGTTTGAGCATGTCACAGATAATCTTTTCAAAATTTTCAATGTAATTTATCACAGAGTAAAAACAAGGCATAAAGATGCAGTGCCTCGCTAACACATTTATTACCTGCTGTTGTTGGTAAAGCCACTTGATTCAATGTGAATCTGGATAGGTAGAAAATCCAATGTTCCCACATGGCCACTGCTCAGCAAAGATGCATCGCTTGCTTTAGAAAGTGCGAAATGTGTGAATATTAAGGAGAGAGGCTGCGGTGTAAGAAAATCCTGTTCATATGCTAAGAAGAGTTATGTCAAGTTGTGCTGTGGTTCAGATTAGCCTTTTTTTCAACAATACAGTATGCTTTAAGTCTGCTTTTATGGTGAGTCATTTGGCGCAGTTCATTTATCAATTGAACACGGGTGTCAGACTTACTATCAGTCAAGTCAGTCGGAGCGGCCGCCATTACTTTCCACTCCACAAAAGCAGTCTGAAAATAAGTGCCTACTCAAGTGAGCTCCGACTGAATTGGGCTTCAAGTGTGTTTAGAGCAAAATTAATGTAGTCAGTGCACAGAAACACACTTGTGTACTGAGTCATCTGCTTCCCGAGAGCTGTGCCATTGCTCTTGCCGACCACCAGGGAAGCTGGCCGGTTAAAGCTGCGAGACCCTAACAACACTTCTGTGAACCTTAAAAACACACAGCCCTGTTCTCCTTTACCTCCACCTCGGAGCATGAGCCCAGGACCCAACCTCGCCCCATTAAGGTGACTGATACTGGCAGATTTTCTTAAAACAGCCACCAATTATCATATGCATTAAGGCCCTCTGCACAATTACAACGCCTCTCCGAGTGAGTGTGTATGTGTTGTGATGGAGTGTGTTCCACTGTTCCCCCCCCTAGTCAAATGACTTAGAATTATGTGATGATGAAGGATGATTGTGAGCCCTCTGTTGACTATATTCATAATAGAGTAGGTAGGGTGGGCTCTAATTTAGATTAGGGTTTGAAAGAGTTCAGTGTTTAATATTAAATACATGTTTTTTTGGCTCCGTGCAAACCAATAAAACAGATGTTACATTGCCATGGGGGGAAATTGACTTACCTTCACCTTGCATTGGTTCTGCAAGGCACTTGGCTGACGGTGGGCTCTGTTCTTAGCAAATTTAGCATTCCACCATTCATCTGTAGCTACAGCGAGTTGCTGCTTCAATGTTAACCAAATTAAGAATTTCTGCTGCCATGTTTTTTTTTCCCGTCACTAAAAGTATTTTTTAATGGGTTTACATAGTTTGCTGGCAAGCCCTTGTTTGGCTGCATTAATCTAAATTAAGGCCCCTGTGGAGTTTTCTTGTAAACTAACAAAAGCTTTGTTTACATGCAGTTTTGCTCACCAAAACGCATGTGTGCCAACAAGGTTTTATTCCTCATGAAACTTTGGGTCACAAGGATTACTTGGACTGTTTTAATCATTAGAAAGTCTGAGACATTCATTTGTGGTATATACTGTTGGACCTTTTTTTTCTCCAGAAGAAGCTGAGTGTCATGTGGTTGTTGATGGAGATCCGAATTTGAGAGATGGAAAGAAAATAAAAGGAGTGGTGATCTTTGGTGAGTTAGTGTATAGAGTCATGTTTAGCAATTACACTGAAAAACTAATTATACACATTTATGGCTCTTTTTTCATTTAATGTATTGGTGTACAGAGTGCTGAAACACTGATGTAATGCATTGAAATTGTGGGAAAAAAACTGAACCTATGACTCCTTGAATGCACATTATAGCATTAAATTAAACTCTGCTTCAGACTGAATTCTTGAGGTGGAAACCCTGTTGACAACTCCAACTTTGTTGAATGACACAGTTTAACTGAGCGCCACAAGAGGGGGCAAAACCCCATGGGGAGTCTCATTACTGGGCCGCCAGCTGTAATGACACAGCTTATTAAATCAGTCCGGTTGCTTCTATTGTCTCACTTGTGAAACAATGATCCAGTTTAGTCCAGCAGAATCACATGCCAGTAATGCTATTGGATTTTGAGCTGGACTGTTTACATCATTCAAACTTTGTATGGTTCTTTCTGCTTTTTATTCCCCAACTGCTTCACACAAACACTTATATATAATTATATTTATATATATAAATCGGAAAAAAAACGGGAAAACTAAGACATGCCTTTCCAAACAAACCTAATCAACCTAATCAAAGTATTTCCCACTAATGCTTCCACGAACAGATCCATCTGCTGGGATTTTGTCAAAGGCGGAGCTATTTCAATGCTACTTGAGGACATCTTTGAGTTTGTGTGACTTATGAGACCATTGCAACAAACACTGATATTTCATGTTTAAGTGAATGTGAAGCCAAAAGATACACATTCAGTTCAAATGTTCAAAGTTTATGTGACTTATAAGGCCCAGTGCCCCCCCCCCCCACCACCCACACCACATACACACACCCACAACACACACACACCACCTGCCCACCCCTCTCCTGCCTAGTGGGTGTTTCATCTAATTCTCTTTATGAGGCTCATTCACTGTCAGGAGTCTATGATGCTAATTAATTAATCCCCCACCCGTGGTAAAGAAAAAAAGTCTGTCATCCAGACCCTGCCTTAAAGATAACATATACAGTATGTGTTATGGGTGAGAAATAAATGATATTGTTTAAAAAAAAGGGGTTTATATACTTTGGCTGTATTTTGCACACGGCTGCAGGCTTTTTGTTGTACTTTTACATCAGAGCTTTACACTAAATCAAGCTTTGATTCAGCGCTCCTTACAGGAAGCGTGACTGTAGAGGAAACTTAAACTAATGTTTTGAGAGGTTAACCCATTGGTCAGCGTACGTTTTGCGTATGCCTCGACTAAATCATGGAATGGCTCAGTGGGTGATTTAGGTCTTGAATAATACTTTGATAGAAGTAGGTGCATTTGGTCAAACAACGGGAAATAAAAAAAACAGTGAATGCAAAGAGAAGCAACAAAGAACGCAGGATTAAAAAAAAAGTATGCAAAAGACTTCTACTTATGAAAAGGAGCAAAGCACTTTTCAAGGATCAAGTAAAGCCAAAGTAATAAGGTCAAAAGCAAAAACATTTTTTTAATATTGTGCATTTAAATTCCAATCTGTGATTGGTGTACGGACTTCTTCTTGTCCAACTGTTCACATTGTCCCCTGGTGACCCATGTAGAGAGTAAATGGTCCGTGTCTGTCTGTGGACGTTCTTTGGTACAACTATGCACATACTGACAAATAGCAAAACATAATACTTTTTCAGTCATTACAGCGCATCTGCCAACATCTGAAGCCGTGCAGGCCAAAGAATCACATTAAAACAAGTTTAAGCTTGCAAACTACTTGCAATGCACGGTCTGCTTTTTCTAAACTCTGCCAGTTTTAACCAATATACCATCCCATAGAAACAATTCTGTACTTCCATTCTATTGTATGGCTTTTCAGTCTTTTTTTTGTAGCTGGACATAATTTGGAGCATTAAAATATTCATGAGGATAGTGATAGTGAGATACTTGCAGTTGCATTTCAGTAGCTAGTGATAGCTTTTATCTTGACACTTTCTCTTCAGTCAGTTGACCACCGCTGCTTTCTTGCATGCTTAGATAGATACTTATTCATCCCCAAGAAAATTGTAGCTTCTTGCATATCCGTCCAAACCTTTTTTGTTTGTAACTGGCTTGACCAGCTGACTTTGCTACGAGCTGATTGGCTGTTGAAACACCCTTACGTTCTAAAACCACCACAGGCGCTTGCAAAGCTTAGTCACAGTGTTGCATCGGCTGGCTACTTAAGTCAAACTGGCCAGTCCAGACCACCGCTGAGGATGTTAGAACGACGCCAGGTCGAAAAAAAAAAAAAGATCGTATTTCATGTCATTTGTAGCTTGGAGAGCCAGACCAAATCCGAAAGATGAAGGTTCTGGCTTGAGTAATGAAAGTCGGCCATCTTGATGGTGACACCAAGCATGCATTTGAAAATCTCACTGCCCGTAACTGGATAACACTACGACCAATCACAACACACACAGGTGATGTATCCAGAGCCTCACACGCTTGCTCCAGCGGAGCTAACTGGTAGATTAAACTTTTTCATCTGTTTAGCTCACCTCTGGCCTCGCCTATTTCACATCACCAAAGTGATTGGTGCAGCTCAGCTACAAGGCATAGTTAATGAGCAGCATTACTCGATGCCAAGTAGCTCGCTGACAAATTCAAATTGTGCTCTTGCAAGAACTCTTGATTTCCAGGTTATATTATTTGTGCTGATCACACTCTTATGAAAAAAAACATCACAACATGAAAGTCACATATAGGAAAAGTGGGCATGTATGAGAACTTGGGCCACTTTTGCCTGCAGTCTGCCGTGCCATATAGCATATAAACACTGGGAATGCAAACCTGCTTTTGTCTTATATATTTTTCATGTATGGTTTGAATTTCCGCTAACACAATGACAACTTCCAACAATTTGTTATCCCTTTTTGGACATTGAAGTTGTACCGTTGCTGGCTTCATGAGGCTGTAAAGTGACGGCTTCACTCTGACAGGACGTTGTATATTTGACAACTTTGACAATGTTTTTTGAAAATGAAACCATGTAAACCTATTCTGGTACAACCTCAAAATACAATTATGAACCTGAACATGAGCATAATATGATCGCTTTAGAAACGTATGCAAGGAAAGATGTCAGAAAAGGAAATATCCATCAGCAGATTCTCTCTAATAAGTTTACAGTAAGTAATCAAATTATGTATTCTCCCATTGCAATATACAAGATTTGATAGCACTCAGAACCAAACGTATGGATCTCTGGCACAATGTTGAGTAATGCAGAGGAAATCACCGACATTCTCACTCACATCCAAAACCTCTACAGGCTTGAATGAGAAATCAAATAAAACTTGATGAAGCGCTTTGCTCCGTGACTGGTAACAAGATCATTGGGAAATGTAAAAAAATAAAATAAATGACATGATACATATGTTCCATGTTCAGTGTTAATATAACCTTGTACGCTGAACTTATTTTTGGAATAAATAAAAGGAACTGAAGAGGAAGAAGAGGAGCTGTGTGTGTGTGAAGAGTATGTGGGTATGACTGTGTGTGTGAGAGTGTGTGTGTGTGTGTGCTGTGTGTGAGTGCAAGTGAGTGAGAGGTTTGAAGAAATCCAACCACACATTGTTCTTGTTTGCACAGACCTTAGCAATTTGTTTGACTCTACTGCTATTGAGGCGAGACATGCTCGCAATCTCTGCATCTTGCGTGTGTATACGCATGTGTGCACGCATGTGTGTGTGTGCGCGCACATACCGTATTTGTCGGTGTGTGTTAGGGTGGAGAGCGCTTATGTCAACACATCTCCTCACTGTAAGAGCTGGGACAATTTTATTTGGTTTGATTTGTGAGGCCGGAGAAAGCCACGGCCCGGTGTTATTCCTCCATTCTGATTTCCTCTGCCTTCAGACTTTATTATACCCACTTCATTTCCTTCCATTGCCTCTCATTTTTTCTCATGCGGAGGAGGAGGGACAGGTGCTTGACAAAAAAGAAAACTCCTCTAAACCTCTTGTTGGAATCTGATTTTTGACAGGAACAGCATGAAAATATGTCCTTTTGTGTTGTTTTTCAGGAATTCCTTTTCTTTTGTTGCCCTCTCTGTTTCTTTGCCAACGTCCTAGACCTGTCAATTGCTTGGAGAGCAAGAGATTTCTTCTGTTTTTTTTATTTATTCATTTCATTTTTTTCCCTGCCAACAGTCATAAAGAAGGCCAGGTGACATGGAATCGGCGGTTTCAGTGGCACACTAAGTTGCATTTGATTGGCGCCTGGCTCACGGACAGCGGCCCTGCCATGAGTCAGTGTCACCGGGGCCGGCATGGATGCACATCCACCATACTAAATATTGTCATGGCACGGAGGCTAAATGAATTGTGGGTTATGCGTTTTATTCCTGAACATTCATCCAAATTTCTTGCCCCAAATCGGGTTGAAAGTTGGGAATGTACAGATCCATCTTTCTGATGAAATGGAAAGAAAAAAACTTTGGCAAATGGGCACTTATGTGGCTCAAATTAGCACCTAAATGTCATTCTGCTCACCTGAACTGATGCTGCGAGAGCAGTTTGAAGGAAAAAGTAATGCATTGCTGCATTAGAGCCTACAGTATGTAATAGAATGAGCTTTGTAAACAAATGACACCATCTTGGCAGATAATCCTCAAAGCTATCCAAGCAAGTGTACGAGGTGCTGCTTACATCATGGATCGTCATCACTCAGAAAATGACTATACGTGCAGAGGCTGAGACTGGAAATGTAACAACTGGTTGTGACATCACTCCAACTGGATTAGTCTCCACTGGCCTCTTCATGGAAAAACGACTCAGATCCTTTGGCTTAGCATTTGAGAGTCCGGCGAACATGTTTTGGAGCCTAAAGAAGACACTGTGAAAATAAGTGGAGCAGAGGCACGTAGACCTGTTTTCCCTGTGCGTCAGTCGCTGTGCCCTGTCAGCAAAAACAAAAACATACGGAATGCAGTTGTTTATGCGTAAATACTAAATGGAGCCACAAGGAGCTCCATCCCAACATAAACACAGACGGACTAATAGGGAACGCTCTCAAACACACACACACACCACTCACACAATAGTATCCAAACAATGGGCATTGGTGCGTTTGAGTCAGTGTTTCTGAATCTTGCTGAATCATTCATTAGCACCTGTCCTGAAGGCCTGTCACTCATCACAAGTCTAGCGTGAAACTGCAGATCAGATCAGACTAAAGAAACAACTTTTCCAATTCAAAATCCCTTTTTCAACTGCACTGAAAAAGGCTTCACTGTGAAGAGTGATGGCATGATATGGGTCGCATTCATGTAAGCACAGCAGTAGTGACACTGAAGAAAATGGAAGTGTACAGTTGTGTTCCCTCAGATGGAGGATAGGTTGCTCCCCTAAAAGTCAATGCCTTGAGTAATCGTTTGAGAAGAACCCAAGTTTACTTTTTTTTGTTTAGCTGTGTCATTGTGCCCCGAGCAACATGGGAGCAACAGCAATGCAGGCTATTAACTTACAAACCCACACACTAAGCTTTTGATTATTATAATTTGACCTGTTTAGGTAGCTTGGTTAGTTTTACAAAACAGACCATGGTCAATAAAGTTAAATGAGTAATCAGAACAGAATCAGAAATACTTTATTGTTCCCGAAGGGAAACTCTGTGTACAGTTGCTCAATATTAGAAATATAAGAAATATAAATAGAATAAAGAAATATAAGGAGTGTGGATATTTACATAGTTAAGGTATTTATGATACAGTATTTACATAAATAACATAATTAAGGTGTTGCAATGGTGAAAAGTAATAATAATATAATAATAATAATAATATAACAGTAGCAGTTGAGTATTGCACACATTACAAGCCAGTGTTATTGCACAAAACAGATAATATTGTCCAGTTTCAACCCCTCTAAGTGTCTGTGTGTCAGACACTTAGAGGGAGGAGTTTAAAGTTTGATGGCCACAGGCAGGAATGACTTCCTGTGGCGCTCTGTGTGTGCATTTTGGGAGAATGATTCTATCACTGAAAGTGCTCCTGTGATTGAGCAGCAAGCCATGGAGTGGGTGTGAGACATTGTCCAAGGGCATGTATTTTGGACAGCATCCTCCTATCTGACACACCCGACAGAGAGTCCAGATCCACCCCCACGACGTCACTGGCCTTGCGAATCCGTTTATTAGTCTGTTGGCGTCCGCTACCCTCAGCCTGCTGCCCCAGCATGCAACAGTAAGAGGATAGCACTGGCCACCACATCTCATAAAACATCCTCAGCACTCTTCCTGCAATTTGAAGGACCTCAGCCTCCTCAGAAGTGAGACGGCTTTGGCCCTTCCTGTGGAGGGCTTGAGTGTTCTTGGCCCAGTCCAGTTTATTGTCTAAGTGCACTCCCAGGTATTTTAGTCCTCCACAATGTCCACACTGACCCCCATCCAGGGGTTCACTGCTCACTGCTGCCTGCCCCTCCTTAGAGCTACCACCAGCTCCTTGGTCTTTGTCACGTTGAGCTGTAGATGGTTCAGCTCACTCCATGTGACAAAGTCCCCAACACAGCTCTGTACTCAGCCTCGTCCCCCTCGCTGATACATCCGACCACAGCAGAGTCATCAGAAAACTTGAAGATGGCAAGACTCTGTGTGGTAGTTGAAGTCGTGGTGTAGATGGTGAAGAGGAAGGAGAGAGGACAGTCCCTTGCGGGGCCCCAGTGTTGCTGACGACACTGTCTGACACACAGTGTTGCAGGCGCGCATACTGTGTCTGCCAGTCAGGTAGTCACACCCAGGACACAAGGGGGGATCCACCTGCATCGCCGTCAGCTTCTCACCCAGCAGGCCGGCCGGATGTGTTGAAAGCACTGAGAAGTCAAAAAACATGACCCTCACCGTGCTCGCCGGCCTGTGTGGATCCCCCCCTTGTGTCCTGGATTGTTGACTACCTGACTGGCAGACCACAGTATGCGCGCCTGCAACACTGTGTGTCAGACAGTGTCGTCAGCAACACTGGGGCCCCGCAAGGGACTGTCCTCTCTCCCTTCCTCTTCACCATCTACACCACAGACTT
>NW_022605570.1:942030-942153 GCF_008692095.1 Etheostoma spectabile
ACAGAGTCTTGCCATCTTCAGAAGTTTTCTGATGACTCTGCTGTGGTCGGATGTATCAGCGAGGGGGACGAGGCTGAGTACAGAGCTGTGTTGGGGGACTTTGTCACATGGAGTGAGCTGAAC
>NW_022605570.1:942163-942298 GCF_008692095.1 Etheostoma spectabile
TCAACGTGACAAAGACCAAGGAGCTGGTGGTAGCTCTAAGGAGGGGCAAGGCAGCAGTGAGCAGTGAACCCCCTGGATGGGGGTCAGTGTGGACATTGTGGAGGACTACAAATACCTGGGAGTGCACTTAGACAA
>NW_022605570.1:942323-956091 GCF_008692095.1 Etheostoma spectabile
ACGTCACTTGCTCCCAGGAGGACCTTGGAAGATAGGTGGGGGTGCTGGGATACTATAACACCGACCATGTACTTAAGTATTGTCTGGAAATGTACCTAAAATAAAAGTACTCAATGCAGAAAAATACTCACATTTTAGAAACTGGAAAGGATCCAAACAGTTCTGTTGATGTTTAATCTGCTAATCATTTCGTGGATCTGAGTGATTTGATTTCGGTTTCAATAGACACATCATTACAGTCCTACACAGAAATCCACCTAAGGCCCGAACACCTGGGTCAAACCAAGAGCCGTCTTGCTGTGAGGCTGAAGTGCTAACTACTTAGCCACCGTGCTGCCTTCTTCTATCTGTGATTTATTTATTCATGGCAACAGGGTTCGATTCAGTCCTCAGGGTACAACAGCGCACATAAATATCTTAATCCAAATAAGACCTTAACAGGAGTGTGGCCAAAGCTGGCCTTCTCCGGTGAACGTAAGCTAGAGAGAAAAGATGATGCTTTCCTGGAGTCATTGAGAACCAGAGTGAGGAGGGGGAGGTGAGCAAAACATGAAGTCTGGCTCTCACAGTGAGATCCCAGTTCCGCGCTCCAGGTTTGAGTCCTGTGGGAGCAGAAGACAGCGACTCTCCCCGGCTCCACGGGCTGACTACCGCGCGGTGACTGTGATTTTCCACATGTGGCGGCGGACCTTGTCTACCAGCCGCCCACCGTCGCCACACCTACAACACTGGAGACATACAGGGACACAGTCCCAATCAAAGAAGCAACTGTGAAGGTGCTGACAACCAAATGATAGTTTCCATTTAGGCTTCACTATTGTGAGGTGAGATTGATTTTATTGGCAGGGTTAGTGTTTAGGAATAAGGTTAGACTCAGTATTTCCAAACGCTTTGACTCTTTGACTCAGTCCCTTACTCGACAGGAGTGTGTTCTTAGAAGCCCCATCTGAGAAATGATGCAATACTGTTATACAACTGTCTTTCTGTTGGTATAGTGGCAGGAATCTGAAAGCTACCATCATATACTCATCTATGCACACCATTTAATAATGCCAACTTGTAAAGCTTGACTATTTGTTTCCTGCCACTCATTTGGACTTGATTTTGACTTGGACTTGTACGTCTTTGGACTCGTCTCGGTCTTGTGTGGATTGTCTGAGTCGACAAAGGTGGACTTGAGCACAGCCTGCTGTAGGGAGCCCTTTATTCTCAGGCGTGAATATAACAACTAATGCAAAATTGCTCCAGTTGCCCACACTAACACTATAACCACTATATATATTTTTAATCATATAAAAGTAATGCAACTATTATATCTTCAATTCATCACACTCAGGGTTACAGACTCTTATTGTTTTCTATGTAGAGCATGTCCTTCTTATTTACCAGTGTCAACGTGTGTCTTGAATAAAGAATTTCACGTCGCTGTATAGATCGCTCCATCCCCGCAATTCCAACATGACTGCTTTTGTGTGTGCAGTAGGGGTCGAATGAGACAACACCCTGCGTGTAACTGCACTAACGGTGGCTAAATGTAACTTATTTTAGCAGTAACTGCTGTGTAATTAATACCATTGTGTCACTTTACTCACAGTAAACAAGTTATTATGCCTCCGCGCTCGAGGTAACCGTGGTGAAGGCATTTTGTTTTCAGGTTGTCATTCCAATATCTAAGGAATTCATGGAGAGAATTTCTTCAAATTTGGAACCAACATCCACTTGGACCTTTATATTTTTTTGGGATTTCAGGCCTTAATGACAGGACAACTGAAGAGGGAAAGGAGGAGGAAGGGGGGGGGGGGGAGTGACATGCAGCAAAGGACCGTAGGTTGGTCGAACCTTGGCCCGAAGAAATCCTACGCTGATTTCACACAAATGTCTGACGGGACAAAAGAAGTGATGACATTTAATACCCAAACTTCACTGTGACATCATGTTCTGCAAAAACACTTGTCTGGCCATAATTTATGCAAAAGTCAGGAACGAAGGAGGTATTGGAAGATGGTTTGAAGCATCCGCGTATTGCCAAACACTACACTTAATCCTTTTGTTAAATTCCTTGAAAGTCGTCAATGTACTTTTAAATGTCTTGCCAACTTAATTATTATGTTTGGTGAGGGCATATAACTGCAAGGTGGCAATTCTTGGTTTTTTAGTTTTAGTTTAGATTTTTTACTTTAGAGTAGGAAGAAGTTGATAAACAACTTATCAGGTCCTACCCCCTTTCTCTACTTTCATCATTTATTAAATCTTATGCTTCACTTATTTACACACATAGACACAGATGCATACATCATAATACCTACACCATTTAAACTGTTTTTGTTTCTTTCCTTCCCTTTCTTCTTTTCTATACCCTCTATCTATAGCAGATTAAATAAACACTCCATACTAGACTAGTATATTTATATTATATATATATAGAAGATCTTGCTATTATTATTACTACTTGTGTGTGTGCTATGTTTGAGCATGTCACAGATAATCTTTTCAAAATTTTCAATGTGAATTTATCCAGAAGTAAAAACAAGGCATAAATGCAGTGCCTCGCTAAACACATTTTTACCTGCTGTTGTTGGTAAAGCCACTTGATTCAATGTGAATCTGGATGTAGGAAAATCAATGTTCCCACAGTGGCCACTGCTCACCAAAGATGCATCGGCTTGCTTTAGAAAGTGACGAAATGTGTGAATGTAAGGAGAGAATGGCTGCGGTGTAAGAAAATCCTGTTCATATGCTAAGAAGAGTTATGTCAAGTTTGTGCTGTGGTTCAGATAGCCTTTTTTTCAACAATACAGTATGCTTTAAGTCTGCTTTTATGGTGAGTCATATTTGGCGCAGTTCATTTATCAATTGAACACGGGTGTCAGACTTTACTATCAGTCAGTCAGTCGGAGCGGCCGCCATTACTTTCCACTCCCACAAAAGCAGTCTGAAAATAAGTGCCTACTCAAGTGTAGCTCCGACTGAATTGGGCTTCAAGTGTGTTTAGAGCAAAATTAATGTAGTCAGTGCACAGAAACACACTTGTGTACTGAGTCATCTGCTTCCCCGAGGCTGTGCCATTGCTCTTGGCCGACCACCAGGGAAGCTGGCCGGGTTAAGCTGCGAGACCCTAACACACTTCGGTGAACCTTAAAACACACAGCCCTGTTCTCCCTTTACCTCCACCTCGGAGCATGAGCCCAGGACCCAACCTCCCCCATTAAGTGACTGATAGCTGGCAGATTTTCTTAAAACAGCCACCAATTATCATATGCATTAAGCCCTCTGCACAATTACAACGCCTCTCCGAGTGATGTGTATGTGTGTGTGATGGAGTGTGTTCCACTGTTCCCCCCCCTAGTCAAATGACTTAGAATTATGTGATGAATAGGATGATTGTGAGCCTCATTGTTGACTATATTCATAATAGAGTAGTTAGGGTGGGCTCTAATTTAGGATTAGGGTTTGAAAGAGTTCAGTGGTTTAATATTAAATACAATGTTTTTTGGCTCCGTGCAAACCAAATACAGATGTTACTTGCACATGGGGGGAAATTGACTTTACCTTCACCTTGCTTGGTTCTCAAGGCACTTGGTTACGGTGTGCTCTGTTCTTAGCAAATTTAGCATTCCACCATTCATCTTGTAGCTACAGCGAGTTGCTGCTTCAATGTTAACCAAATAAGAATTTCTGCTGCCATGTTTTTTTTTTCCCGTCACTAAAAGTATTTTTTAATGGGTTTACATAGTTTCTGGCAAGCCCTTGTTTGGCTGCATAATCTAAATTAAAGGCGCCCTGTGGAGTTTTCTTGTAAACTAACAAAAGCTTTGTTTACATGCAGTTTTGCTCACCAAAACGCATTGTGTGCCAACAAGGTTTTATTCCTCATGAAACTTTATGGGTCACAAGGATCATTGGACTAGTTTTAATCATTAGAAAGTCTGAGACATTCTTTTGTGAGTATATACTGTTGGGACCTTTTTTTTCTCCAGAAGAACTGAGTGTCATGTGGTTGTTGATTTATGGAGATCCATTTAAGAGGATGGAAAGAAAAATAAAAGGGTGGTGATCTTTGGTGAGTAGTAGTGATGAGAGTCATGTTTAGCAATTACACTGAAAAACTAATTATCACATTTATGGCTCTTTTTTCATTTAATGTATTGAGTGTACATAGTGCTGAAACACTGTGTAATGCATTAAATAAATTGTGAGGAAAAAAACGGAACCTATGACTCCTTGAATGCACATTATAGCATTAATTAAACTCTGCTTCAGACTGAATTCTTGAGGTGGAAACCCTGTTGACAACTCCACTTTGTTGAATGACACAGTTTAACTGAGCGCCACAAGAGGGGGCAAAACCCCCTGGGGAGTCTCATTACTGGGCCGCCACTGTAATGACACAGGCTTATTAAATCAGTCCGGTTGCTTCTATTGTCTCACTTGTGAAACAATGATCCAGTTTAGTCCATGCAGAATCACATGCCAGTAATGCTATTGATTTTGAAGCTGGACTGTTTACATCATTCAAACTTTGTATGTCTTCTGCTTCTTCTGCTTTTTATTCCCCAACTGCTTCACACAACACTATATATATTATATATATATATATAAAATCGGAAAAAAACGGGAAAAACTAAGACATGCCTTTCCAAATCAAACCTAATCAGACCTAATCAAGTATTTCCCACTAATGCTTCCACGAACAGATCCATCTGCTGGGATTTTGTCAAAGGCGGAGCTGATTTCAATGCTACTTGAGGACATCTTTGAGTTTGTGTGACTTATGGACCATTGCAACAAACACTGATATTTCATGTTTAAGTGAAATGTGAGCCAAAGATACACATTCAGTTCAAATGTTCAAAGTTTATGTGACTTATAAGGCCCAGTGCCCCCCCCCCCCACCACACACACACAATACACACACACACACACACACACCCACGCTGCACCCCCTCTCCCTGCCTAGTGGGTGTTTCATCTAATTCTCTTTATGAGGCTCATTTCACTGTCAGGAGTCTAATGATGCTAATTAATTAATCCGCCCACCCGTGGTAAAGAAAAAAAGTCTGTCATCCGACCCTGCCTTAAAGATAACATATACAGTTTGTGTTATGGGTGAGAAAATAAATGATATTGTTTAAAAAAAAGGGTTTATATACTTTGGCTGTATTTTGCACACGGCTGCAGGCTTTTTGTTGTACTTTTACATCAGAGCTTTACACTAAATCAGCTTTGATTCAGCGCTACTTACAGAAGCGTGACTGTAGAGGAAACTTAAACTATGTTTTGAGAGGTTAACCCATTGTCAGCGTACGTTGTGCGTATGCCTCACTAAATCATGGAAGGCTCAGTGGGTGATTTAGGTCTTGAATAAAATACTTTGATAGAAGTAGGTGCTATTGGTCAAACAACTGAAAATAAAAAAAAACAGTGAATGCAAAGAGAAGCACACAGAAACAGCAGGATAAAAAAAAAAAGTATGCAAAAGACTTCTACTTATGAAAAGGAGCAACACTTTTCAAGGATCAAGTAAAGCCAAAGTAATAAGGGTCAAAAGCAAAAACATTTTTTTAATATTGTGCATTTAAATTCCAATCTGTGATTGGTGTACTGGACTTCTTCTTGTCCAACTGTTCACATTGTCCCCTGGTGACCCATGTAGAGAGTAAATGGTCCGTGTCTGTCTGTGGACGTTCTTTGGTACAAAAACTATGCACATACTGACAAATAGCAAACATAATACTTTTTCAGTCTTTACAGCGGCAATCTGCCAACATCTGAAGCCCAGTGCAGGCCAAAGAATCCATTAAACAAGTTTAAGCTTGCAAACTACTTGCAATGCACTGGTCTGCTTTATTCTACCTCTGCCAGTTTTAACCAATATACCAATCCCATAGAAACATTCTGTACTTCCATTCTATTGTATGGCTTTTCATGTCTTTTTTTGTAGCTGGACTAATTTGGAGCATTAAAATATCATGAGGATAGTGATAGTGAGATACTTGCATTTGCATTTCAGTAGCTGATGTAGCTTTTATCTTGACACTCTTTCTCTTCAGTCGTTGACCACCGCTGCTTTCTTGCATGCTTAGATAGATACTTTATTCATCCCCAAGAAAATTGTAGCTTCTTGCATATCTCCCAAACCTTTTTGTTTGTAACTGGCTTGACCAGCTGACTTTGCTACGAGCTGATTGCTGTTGAAAACACCCTTACGTTTCTAAAACCAGCCACAGGCGACTTGCAAAAGCTTAGTCACAGTGTTTGCATCGGCTGGCTAGCTTAATTCAAAACTGGCCAGTCCAGACCACCGCTGAGGAATGTTGATTTACGCCAGGTGACGAAAAAAAAAAAAAGATCGTATTTCATGTCATTTGTAGCTTGGAGAGCCAGACCCAAATCCGAAAGATGAAGGTTCTGGCATTGAGTAATGAAAGTCGGCCATCTTGAGTGGTGACACCAAGCATGCATTTGAAAATTCACTCTGCCCGTAACTGGATAACACTACGACCAATCACACAACACACAGGGTGATGTATCCAGAGCCTCACACGCTTAGCTACCCGCGACTACTGGTAGATTAAACTTTTTTCATCTGTTTAGCTCACCTCTGGCCTCGCCTATTTCACATACACCAAAGTGATGGTGCAGCTCAGCTACAAGGCATAGTTAATGAGCAGCATACTCGATGCCAGAGTAGCTCGCTGAGCAAATTCAATTGTGCTCTTGCAAGAACTCTTGATTTCCAGGTTATATTATTTGTGCTGATCACACTCTTATGAAAAAAAACATCACAATGAAAATCACATATATGGAAAGTGGGCATGTATGAGAAACTTGGGCCACTTTTGCCTGCAGTCTGAACGTACCATATAGCTAATAAACACTGGGAATGCAAACCTGCTTTTGTCTTATATATTTTTCATGTATGGTTTGAATTCCCGCTAAACACAATGACAACTTCCAACAATTTGTTATCCCTTTTTGGACATTGAAGATGTACCGTTCTGGCTTCATGAGCTGTAAAGTGACGGCTTCACTCTGACACGTTGTATATTTACAACTTTGACAATGTTTTTTGAAAATGAACACATGTAAACCTATTCTGGTACAACCTCAAAATACAATTATGAACCTGAACATGAGCATAATATGATCGCTTTAAGAAACGTATGCAAGGAAGAATGTCAGAAAAGAAATATCGCATCAAGCAGATTCTCTCAATAAGTTACAGTAGTAACTAATAATTATGTATTCTCCCATTGCAATATACAAAGATTTGATAGCACTCAGAAACCAAACGTATGGATCTCTGGCACAAATGTTGAGTAATGCAGAGGAAATCACCGACATTCTCACTCACATCCAAAAACCTCTACAGGCTTAATGGGAGAAATCAAAAAACTTGATGAAGCGCTTTGCTCCGTGACTGGTACAAGATCATTGGGAAATGTAAAAAAAATAAAATAATGACTGATACATATGTTCCATGTTCAGTGTTAATATAAACCTTGTACGCTGAACTTATTTTTGGAATAAATAAAGGTAACTGAAGAGGAAGAGAGGGAGGGACTGTGTTGTGTGTGAAGAGTATGTGGGTATGACTGTGTGTGTGAGAGTGTTGTGTGTGTGTGGCGTGTGTGAGTGCAAGTGAGTGAGAGGTTTGAAGAAATCCAACCACACATTGTTCTTGTTTGCACAGACCTTAGCAATTTGTTTGACTCTACTGCTATTGAGGCGAGACATGCTCGCAATCTCTGCATCTTGCGTGTGTATACGCATGTGTGCACGCATGTGTGTGTGTGCGCGCACATACCGTATTTGTCGGTGTGTGTTAGGGTGGAGAGCGCTTATGTCAAACATCTCCTACTGTAAGAGCTGGGACAATTTTATTTGGTTTGATTTGTGAGGGCCGGAGAAAGCCGACGGCCCGGTGTTATTCCTCCATTCTGATTTCCTCTGCCTTCAGACTTTATTTAGACCCACTTCATTTCCTTCCATTGCCTCTCATTTTTTCTCATGCAGGAGGAGGGAGGACAGCGTGCTTGACAAAAAAAGAAAACTCCTCTAAACCTCTTGTTGGAGATCTGATTATTGACAGGAACAGCATGAAAATATGTCCTTTTGTGTTGTTTTTCAGGAATTCCTTTTCTTTTGTTGCCCTCTCTGTTTTTGCCAAACGTCCTGAGACCTGTCAATTGCTTGAGAGAGCAAGAGATTTCTTCTGTTTTATTATTTATTCATTTCATTTTTTTCCCTGCCAAGCAGTCAGTAAAGAAAGGCCAGGGTGACATGGATCGGCGGTTTCAGTGGCACACTAAGTTGCATTTGATTGGCGCCGGCTCACGGACAGCGGCCCTGCCATGAGTCAGTGTCACCGGGGGCCGGCATGGATGCACATCCACCATACTAAAATATTGTCATGGCAACGGAGGCTAAATGTTTTGGGTTATCTTTTTATTTCCTGAACATTCATCCAAATTTCTTGCCCCAAATCGGGGTTGAAAGTTTGGGAATGTACAGATCCACTCTTCTGATGAGATGGAAAGAAAAAACTTTGGCAAATGGGCACTTATGTGGCTCAAATTGCACCTAAATGTCATTCTGCTCACCTGAACATGATGCTGCAGAGCAGTTTGAAGGAAAAAGTATGCATTGCTGCATGAGCCTACAGTATGTAATAGGAATGAGCTTGTAAACAAATGACACCATCTTGGCAGATAATCCTCAAAGCTATCCAAGCAAGTGTACGAGGTGCTGCTTACATCATGGATCTGTCAATCACTCAGAAAATGACTATACGTGCAGAGGCTGAGACTGGAAATGTAACAACTGGGTTGGTGACATCACTCCAACTGGATTAGTCTCCACTGCCCTTCATGGAAAAACGACTCAGATCCTTTGGCTTAGCTTTGAGAGTCCGGCGAACATGTTTTGGAGCCTAAAGAAGACACTGTGGAAAATAGTGGAGCAGAGGCACGTAGACCTGTTTTCCTGTGCGTCAGTCGCTGTGCCCTGTCAGCAAAAACAAAAACATGACGGAATGCGTTTGTTTATGCGTAAATACTAAATGGAGCCACAAGGAGCTCCCATCCCACATAAACACAGACGGACTAATAGGGAACGCTCTCAAACACACACAACACACACTCACACAAATAAGTATCCAAACAATGGGCATTGGTGCGGTTGGTCAGTGTTTCTAGAATCTTGCTGAATCATTCATTAGCACCTGTCCCTGAAGGCCTGTCACTCATCACAAAGTCTAGCGTAAACTGCAGATCAATCAGACTAAAGAAACAACTTTTCCAATTCAAAATCCCTTTTTCAACGCACTGAAAAGGCTTCACTGTGAAGAGTGATGGCATGATATTGGTCGCATTCATGTAAGCACAGTATTGACACTGAAGAAATGGAAGTGTACAGTATGTTTTCCCTCAGATGGAGGATAGGGTTGCTCCCCTAAAAGTCAATGCCTTGAGTAATCTTTTGAGAAGAACCCAAGTTTACTTTTTTTGTTTAGCTGTGTCTTGTGCCCCGAGCAACATGGGAAACAGCAATGCAGCTATTAACTTACAAACCCACACACATAGCTTTGATTATTATAATTGACCTGTTTAGGTAGCTTGGTTAGGTTTACAAAACAGACCATGGTCAATAAGTATAAATGAGTAATCAGAATCAGAATCAGAAATACTTTATTGTTCCCCGAAGGGAAATCTCGTGTTACAGTTGCTCAGAATATAGAAATATAGAAATATAAATAAAGAAATAAAAATATAGGAGTGGTATTTTTACATAGTTAAGGTATATTATGATACAGATTTACATAAATAACATAATTAAGGTGTTGCAAGGTGAAAAGTAATAATATATATAATAATAAATAATAATAACAGTAGCATTGAGTATTGCACACATACAAGCCAGTGTTATTGCACAAAACAGATAATATTGTCCAGTTTCAACCCCTCAATGGTCTGTGTGTCAGACACTTAGAGGAGGAGTTATAAATTTTGATGCGCCACGGCAGGAATGACTTCCTGTGGCGCTCTGTGGTGCATTTTGGGAGAATGAGTCTATCACTGAAAGTGCTCCTGTGATTGAGCAGCAAGCCATGAGTGGGTGTGAGACTTGTCCAAGATGGCATGTAGTTTGGACAGCATCCTCCTATCTGACACACCGACAGAGAGTCCAGATCCACCCCCACGACGTCACTGGCCTTGCGAATCCGTTTATTGAGTCTGTTGGCGTCCGCTACCCTCAGCCTGCTGCCCCGCATGCACAGTAGAGGATAGCACTGGCCACCACCTCTCATAAAACATCCTCAGCATCTTCCTGCAGTTGAAGGACCTCAGCCTCCTCAGAAAGTAGAGACGGCTTTGGCCCTTCCTTGGAGGGCTTGAGTGTTCTTGGCCCAGTCCAGTTGTATTTGTCTCTGAGGAGGCTGAGGTCCTTCAACATCTGCAGGAAGATGCTGAGGATGTTTTATGAGAGTGTGGTGGCCAGTGCTATCCTCTTTACTGTTGCATGCTGGGGCAGCAGGCTGAGGGTAGCGGACGCCAACAGACTCAATAAACGGATTCGCAAGGCCAGTGACGTCGTGGGGGTGGATCTGGACTCTCTGTCGGGTGTGTCAGATAGGAGGATGCTGTCCAAACTACATGCCATCTTGGACAATGTCTCACACCCACTCCATGGCTTGCTGCTCAATCACAGGAGCACTTTCAGTGATAGACTCATTCTCCCAAAATGCACCACAGAGCGCCACAGGAAGTCATTCCTGCCTGTGGCCATCAAACTTTATAACTCCTCCCTCTAAGTGTCTGACACACAGACACTTAGAGGGGTTGAAACTGGACAATATTATCTGTTTTGTGCAATAACACTGGCTTGTAATGTGTGCAATACTCAACTGCTACTGTTATTATTATTATTATTATTATTATTATTATTACTTTTCACCATTGCAACACCTTAATTATGTTATTTATGTAAATACTGTATCATAATATACCTTTAACTATGTAAATATCCACACTCCTTATATTTCTTTATTTCTTTATTTATATTTCTTATATTTCTAATATCTGAGCAACTGTAACACAGAGTTTCCCTTCGGGGAACAATAAAGTATTTCTGATTCTGATTCTGATTACTCATTTATACTTTATTGACCATGGTCTGTTTTGTAAACCTAACCAAGCTACCTAAACAGGTCAAATTATAATAATCAAAAGCTATGTGTGTGGGTTTGTAAGTTAATAGCCTGCATTGCTGTTGCTCCCATGTTGCTCGGGGCACAATGACACAGCTAAACAAAAAAAAGTAAACTTGGGTTCTTCTCAAACGATTACTCAAGGCATTGACTTTTAGGGGAGCAACCCTATCCTCCATCTGAGGGAACACATACTGTACACTTCCATTTTCTTCAGTGTCACTACTGCTGTGCTTTACATGAATGCGACCAATATCATGCCATCACTCTTCACAGTGAAGCCTTTTTCAGTGCAGTTGAAAAAGGGATTTTGAATTGGAAAAGTTGTTTCTTTAGTCTGATCTGATCTGCAGTTTCACGCTAGACTTTGTGATGAGTGACAGGCCTTCAGTGACAGGTGCTAATGAATGATTCAGCAAGATTCTAGAAACACTGACTCAACCGCACCAATGCCCATTGTTTGGATACTTATTTGTGTGAGTGTGTGTTGTGTGTGTTTGAGAGCGTTCCCTATTAGTCCGTCTGTGTTTATGTTGGGATGGAGCTCCTTGTGGCTCCATTTAGCTATTTACGCATAAACAACCTGCATTCCGTCATGTTTTTGTTTTTGCTGACAGGGCACAGCGACTGACGCACAGGGAAAACAGGTCTACGTGCCTCTGCTCCACTTATTTTCCACAGTGTCTTCTTTAGGCTCCAAAACATGTTCGCCGGACTCTCAAATGCTAAGCCAAAGGATCTGAGTCGTTTTTCCATGAAGGGCCAGTGGAGACTAATCCAGTTGGAGTGATGTCACCAACCCAGTTGTTACATTTCCAGTCTCAGCCTCTGCACGTATAGTCATTTTCTGAGTGATTGACAGATCCATGATGTAAGCAGCACCTCGTACACTTGCTTGGATAGCTTTGAGGATTATCTGCCAAGATGGTGTCATTTGTTTACAAAGCTCATTCCTATTACATACTGTAGGCTCTAATGCAGCAATGCATTACTTTTTCCTTCAAACTGCTCTCGCAGCATCATGTTCAGGTGAGCAGAATGACATTTAGGTGCTAATTTGAGCCACATAAGTGCCCATTTGCCAAAGTTTTTTTCTTTCCATCTCATCAGAAAGAGTGGATCTGTACATTTCCCAAACTTTCAACCCCGATTTGGGGCAAGAAATTTGGATGAATGTTCAGGAAATAAAACGCATAACCCACAATTCATTTAGCCTCCGTTGCCATGACAATATTTTAGTATGGTGGATGTGCATCCATGCCGGCCCCCGGTGACACTGACTCATGGCAGGGCCGCTGTCCGTGAGCCAGGCGCCAATCAAATGCAACTTAGTGTGCCACTGAAACCGCCGATTCCATGTCACCCTGGCCTTTCTTTACTGACTGCTTGGCAGGGAAAAAAATGAAATGAATAAATAATAAAACAGAAGAAATCTCTTGCTCTCTCAAGCAATTGACAGGTCTCAGGACGTTTGGCAAAGAAACAGAGAGGGCAACAAAAGAAAAGGAATTCCTGAAAAACAACACAAAAGGACATATTTTTCATTGCTGTTCCTGTCAATAAATCAGATCTCCAACAAGAGGTTTAGAGGAGTTTTCTTTTTTTGTCAAGCACGCTGTCCCTCCCTCCTCCTGCATGAGAAAAAATGAGAGGCAATGGAAGGAAATGAAGTGGGTCTAAATAAAGTCTGAAGGCAGAGGAAATCAGAATGGAGGAATAACACCGGGCCGTCGGCTTTCTCCGGCCCTCACAAATCAAACCAAATAAAATTGTCCCAGCTCTTACAGTAGGAGATGTTTGACATAAGCGCTCTCCACCCTAACACACACCGACAAATACGGTATGTGCGCGCACACACACACATGCGTGCACACATGCGTATACACACGCAAGATGCAGAGATTGCGAGCATGTCTCGCCTCAATAGCAGTAGAGTCAAACAAATTGCTAAGGTCTGTGCAAACAAGAACAATGTGTGGTTGGATTTCTTCAAACCTCTCACTCACTTGCACTCACACACGCACACACACACACACACTCTCACACACACAGTCATACCCACATACTCTCTCACACACACACAGTCCCTCCCTCTTCTTCCTCTTCAGTTACCTTTTATTTATTCCAAAAATAAGTTCAGCGTACAAGGTTTATATTAACACTGAACATGGAACATTATGTATCATGTCATTTATTTTATTTTTTTTACATTTCCCAATGATCTTGTTACCAGTCACGGAGCAAAGCGCTTCATCAAGTTTTATTTAGATTTCTCCCATTCAAGCCTGTAGAGGTTTTTGGATGTGAGTGAGAATGTCGGTGATTTTCCTCTGCATTACTCAACATTTGTGCCAGAGATCCATACGTTTGGTTTCTGAGTGCTATCAAATCTTTGTATATTGCAATGGGAGAATACATAATTATTAGTTACTTACTGTAAACTTATTAGAGAGAATCTGCTTGATGGCATATTTCCTTTTCTGACATCTTTTCCTTGCATACGTTTCTTAAAGCGATCATATTATGCTCATGTTCAGGTTCATAATTGTATTTTGAGGT
>NW_022605570.1:956101-956581 GCF_008692095.1 Etheostoma spectabile
CAGAATAGGTTTACATGGTTTCATTTTCAAAAAACATTGTCAAAGTTGTCAAATATACAACGTCCTGTCAGAGTGAAGCCGTCACTTTACAGCCTCATGAAGCCAGCAACGGTACATCTTCAATGTCCAAAAAGGGATAACAAATTGTTGGAAGTTGTCATTGTGTTTAGCGGAAATTCAAACCATACATGAAAAATATATAAGACAAAAGCAGGTTTGCATTCCCAGTGTTTATATAGCTATATGGCTACGTTCAGACTGCAGGCAAAAGTGGCCCAAGTTTCTCATACATGCCCACTTTCTCATATATGTGACTTTTCATGTTGTGATGTTTTTTTTCATAAGAGTGTGATCAGCACAAATAATATAACCTGGAAATCAAGAGTTCTTGCAAGAGCACAATTTGAATTTGCTCAGCGAGCTACTCTGGCATCGAGTAATGCTGCTCATTAACTATGCCCTTGTAGCTGAGCTGCACCA
>NW_022605570.1:956595-976805 GCF_008692095.1 Etheostoma spectabile
TGTGAAATAGGCGAGGCCAGAGGTGAGCTAAACAGATGAAAAAAGTTTAATCTACCAGTTAGCTCCGCTGGTAGCTAAGCGTGTGAGGCTCTGGATACATCACCCTGTGTGTTGTTGTGATTGGTCGTAGTGTTATCCAGTTACGGGCAGTGAGATTTTCAAATGCATGCTTGGTGTCACCACTCAAGATGGCCGACTTTCATTACTCAATGCCAGAACCTTCATCTTTCGGATTTGGGTCTGGCTCTCCAAGCTACAAATGACATGAAATACGATCTTTTTTTTTTTTTCGTCACCTGGCGTAAATCAACATTCCTCAGCGGTGGTCTGGACTGGCCAGTTTTGACTTAAGCTAGCCAGCCGATGCAACACCTGTGACTAAGCTTTTGCAAGTCGCCTGTGGCTGGTTTTAGAACGTAAGGGTGTTTTCAACAGCCAATCAGCTCGTAGCAAAGTCAGCTGGTCAAGCCAGTTACAAACAAAAAAGGTTTTGGACGGATATGCAAGAAGCTACAATTTTCTTGGGGATGAATAAAGTATCTATCTAAGCATGCAAGAAAGCAGCGGTGGTCAACTGACTGAAGAGAAAGAGTGTCAAGATAAAAGCTATCACTCAGCTACTGAAATGCAACTGCAAGTATCTCACTATCACTATCCTCATGAATATTTTAATGCTCCAAATTATGTCCAGCTACAAAAAAAAGACTGAAAAGCCATACAATAGAATGGAAGTACAGAATTGTTTCTATGGGATTGGTATATTGGTTAAAACTGGCAGAGTTTAGAATAAAGCAGACCAGTGCATTGCAAGTAGTTTGCAAGCTTAAACTTGTTTTAATGTGATTCTTTGGCCTGCACTGGGCTTCAGATGTTGGCAGATTGCCGCTGTAATGACTGAAAAAGTATTATGTTTTGCTATTTGTCAGTATGTGCATAGTTTTGTACCAAAGAACGTCCACAGACAGACACGGACCATTTACTCTCTACATGGGTCACCAGGGGACAATGTGAACAGTTGGACAAGAAGAAGTCCAGTACACCAATCACAGATTGGAATTTAAATGCACAATATTAAAAAAATGTTTTTGCTTTTGACCCTTATTACTTTGGCTTTACTTGATCCTTGAAAAGTGCTTTGCTCCTTTTCATAAGTAGAAGTCTTTTGCATACTTTTTTTTTTAATCCTGCTGTTTCTTTGTTGCTTCTCTTTGCATTCACTGTTTTTTTTTATTTCCAGTTGTTTGACCAATAGCACCTACTTCTATCAAAGTATTTTATTCAAGACCTAAATCACCCACTGAGCCATTCCATGATTTAGTCGAGGCATACGCACAACGTACGCTTGACCATTGGGTTAACCTCTCCAAAACATTAGTTTAAGTTTCCTCTACAGTCACGCTTCCTGTAAGTAGCGCTGAATCAAAGCTTGATTTAGTGTAAAGCTCTGATGTAAAAGTACAACAAAAAGCCTGCAGCCGTGTGCAAAATACAGCCAAAGTATATAAACCCCTTTTTTTTTAAACAATATCATTTATTTTCTCACCCATAACACATACTGTATATGTTATCTTTAAGGCAGGGTCTGGATGACAGACTTTTTTTTCTTTACCACGGGTGGGCGGATTAATTAATTAGCATCATTAGACTCCTGACAGTGAAATGAGCCTCATTAAAGAGAATTAGATGAAACACCCACTAGGCAGGGAGAGGGGGTGCAGTGTGTGTGTGTGTGTGTGTGTGTGTGTATGTGTGTGTGTGTGGTGGGGGGGGGGGGCACTGGGCCTTTATAAGTCACATAAACTTTGAACATTTGAACTGAATGTGTATCTTTTGGCTTCACATTTCACTTAAACATGAAATATCAGTGTTTGTTGCAATGGTCTCATAAGTCACACAAACTCAAAGATGTCCTCAAGTAGCATTGAAATCAGCTCCGCCTTTGACAAAATCCCAGCAGATGGATCTGTTCGTGGAAGCATTAGTGGGAAATACTTTGATTAGGTCTGATTAGGTTTGATTTGGAAAGGCATGTCTTAGTTTTTCCCGTTTTTTTCCGATTTTATATATATATAATATATATATATAAGTGTTTGTGTGAAGCAGTTGGGGAATAAAAAGCAGAAAGAACCATACAAAGTTTGAATGATGTAAACAGTCCAGCTTCAAAATCCAATAGCATTACTGGCATGTGATTCTGCATGGACTAAACTGGATCATTGTTTCACAAGTGAGACAATAGAAGCAACCGGACTGATTTAATAAGCCTGTGTCATTACAGCTGGCGGCCCAGTAATGAGACTCCCCATGGGGGTTTTGCCCCCTCTTGTGGCGCTCAGTTAAACTGTGTCATTCAACAAAGTTGGAGTTTGTCCAACAGGGTTTCCACCTCAAGAATTCAGTCTGAAGCAGAGTTTAATTTAATGCTATAATGTGCATTCAAGGAGTCATAGGTTCAGTTTTTTTCCTCACAATTTTCAATGCATTACATCAGTGTTTCAGCACTCATGTACACTCAATACATTAAATGAAAAAAGAGCCATAAATGTGTATAATTAGTTTTTCAGTGTAATTGCTAAACATGACTCTCATCACTACTTACTCACCAAAGATCACCACTCCTTTTATTTTTCTTTCCATCCTCTCTAAATTCGGATCTCCATAAATCAACAACCACATGACACTCAGCTTCTTCTGGAGAAAAAAAAGGTCCCAACAGTATATACTCACAAATGAATGTCTCAGACTTTCTAATGATTAAAACTAGTCCAATGTAATCCTTGTGACCCATAAAGTTTCATGAGGAATAAAACCTTTGTTGGCACACAATGCGTTTTGGTGAGCAAAACTGCATGTAAACAAAGCTTTTGTTAGTTTACAAGAAAACTCCACAGGGCGCCTTTAATTTAGATTAATGCAGCCAAACAAGGGCTTGCCAGCAAACTATGTAAACCCATTAAAAAATACTTTTAGTGACGGGAAAAAAAAACATGGCAGCAGAAATTCTTAATTTGGTTAACATTGAAGCAGCAACTCGCTGTAGCTACAAGATGAATGGTGGAATGCTAAATTTGCTAAGAACAGAGCACACCGTCAGCCAAGTGCCTTGCAGAACCAATGCAAGGTGAAGGTAAAGTCAATTTCCCCCCATGTGCAATGTAACATCTGTTTTATTTGGTTTGCACGGAGCCAAAAAAACATTGTATTTAATATTAAACCACTGAACTCTTTCAAACCCTAATCCTAAATTAGAGCCCACCCTACCTACTCTATTATGAATATAGTCAACATGAGGGCTCACAATCATCCTTCATCATCACATAATTCTAAGTCATTTGACTAGGGGGGGGAACAGTGGAACACACTCCATCACACACACATACACACTCACTCGGAGAGGCGTTGTAATTGTGCAGAGGGCCTTAATTGCATATGATAATTGGTGGCTGTTTTAAGAAAATCTGCCCAGCTATCAGTCACCTTAATGGGGCGAGGTTGGGTCCTGGGCTCATGCTCCGAGGTGGAGGTAAAGGGAGAACAGGGCTGTGTGTTTTTAAGGTTCACAGAAGTGTTGTTAGGGTCTCGCAGCTTTAACCCGGCCAGCTTCCCTGGTGGTCGGCCAAGAGCAATGGCACAGCCTCTCGGGGAAGCAGATGACTCAGTACACAAGTGTGTTTCTGTGCACTGACTACATTAATTTTGCTCTAAACACACTTGAAGCCCAATTCAGTCGGAGCTACACTTGAGTAGGCACTTATTTTCAGACTGCTTTTGTGGAAGTGGAAAGTAATGGCGGCCGCTCCGACTGACTTGACTGATAGTAAAGTCTGACACCCGTGTTCAATTGATAAATGAACTGCGCCAAATATGACTTCACCATAAAAGCAGACTTAAAGCATACTGTATTGTTGAAAAAAAGGCTAATCTGAACCACAGCACAACTTGACATAACTCTTCTTAGCATATGAACAGGATTTTCTTACACCGCAGCCATTCTCTCCTTACTATTCACACATTTCGTCACTTTCTAAAGCAAGCCGATGCATCTTTTGCTGAGCAGTGGCCACTGTGGGAACATTGGATTTTCCTACCTATCCAGATTCACATTGAATCAAGTGGCTTTACCAACCAACAGCAGGTAATAAATGTGTTTTAGCGAGGCACTGCATCTTTATGCCTTGTTTTTACTTCTGTGATAAATTCACATTGAAAATTTTGAAAAGATTTATCTGTGACATGCTCAAACATAGCACAACACAAGTAGTAATAATAATAGCAAGATCCTTATATCTATATAGTAATATATACATATACTAAGTCTAGTATGGATGTTTTATTATTTAATCTGCTATAGATAGAGGGTATAGAAAGAAGAAAGGGAAGGAAAGAAACAAAAACAGTTTAAATGTGTGTAGGTATATATGTATGTATGCATCTGTGTCTATGATGTGTAAATAAGTGAAGCATAAGATTTAATAAATGATGAAAGTAGAGAAAGGGGGTAGGACCTGATAAGTTGTTTATCAACTTCTTCCTACTCTAAAGTAAAAACTCTAAACTAAAACTAAAAAACCAAGAATTGCCACCTTGCAGTTATATGCCCTCACCAACCATAATAATTAAGTTGGCAAGACATTTAAAAGTACATTGACGACTTTCAAGGAATTTAACAAAAGGTATTAAGTGTATGTTTTTGGCAATACGCGGATGCTTCAAACACATCTTCCAAATACCTCCCCTTCAGTTCCTGACTTATTGCATTAAATTATGGCCAGACAAGTGTTTTTTGCAGAACATGATGTCACAGTGAAGTTTGGGTATTAAATGTCATCACTTCCTTTTGTCCCGTCAGACATTTGTGTGAAATCAGCGTAGGATTTCTTCGGGCCAAGGTTCGACTCCAACCTACGGTCCTTTGCTGCATGTCACTCCCCCCCCCCCCCCCCCCCCCCCCCCTTCCTCTCCCCTTTCCCTTCTTCAGTTGTCCTGTCATTAAAGGCCTGAAATCCCAAAAAAATAATAAAGGTCCAAGTGGATGTTGGTTCCAAATTTGAAGAAATTCTCTCCATGAATTCCTTAGATATTGGAATGACAACCTGAAAACAAAATGCCTTCATCCACGGTTACCTCGAGCGCGGAGGCATAATAACTTGTTTACTGTGAGTAAAGTGACACAATGGTATTAATTACACAGCAGTATACTGCTAAAATAAGTTACATTTAGCCACAGTTAGTGCAGTTACACGCAGGGTTGTTGTCTCATTCGACCCCTACTGCACACACAAAAGCAGTCATGTTGGAATTGCGGGGATGGAGCGATCTATACAGCGACGTGAAATTCTTTATTCAATGACACACGTTGACACTGGTAAATAAGAAAGGACATGCTCTACATAGAAAACAATAAGAGTCTGTAACCCTGAGTGTGATGAATTGAAGATATAATAGTTGCATTACTTTTATATGATTAAAAATATATATAGTGGTTATAGTGTTAGTGTGGGCAACTGGAGCAATCTTTGCATTAGTTGTTATATTCACGCCTGAGAATAAAGGGCTCCCTCACAGCAGGCTGTGCTCAAGTCCACCTTTGTCGACTCCAAGACAAGTCCAAGACCGAGACGAGTCCAAAGACGTACAAGTCCAAGTCAAAATCAAGTCCAAATGAGTGGCAGGAAACAAATAGTCAAGCTTTACAAGTTGGCATTATTAAATGGTGTGCATAGATGAGTATATTGATGGTAGCTTTCAGATTCCTGCCACATTACCAACAGAAAGACAGTTGTATAACAGTATTGCATCATCTTCTCAGATGGGGCTTCTAAGAACACACTCCTGTCGAGTAAGGGACTGAGTCAAAGACGTCAAAGCGTTTGGAAATACTGAGTCTAACCTTATTCCTAAACACTAACCCTGCCAATAAAATTCAATCTCACCTCACAATAGTGAAGCCTAAATGGAAACTATCATTTTGGTTGTCAGCACCTTCACAGTTGCTTCTCTTGATTGGGACTGTGTCCCTGTATGTCTCCAGTGTTGTAGGTGTGGCCGACGGTGGCGGCTGGTAGACAAGGTCCGCCGCCACATGTGGAACATCACAGTCACCGCGCGGTAGTCAGCCCGTGGAGCCGGAGAGTCGCTGTCTTCTGCTCCCACAGGACTCAAACCTGGAGCGCGGAACTGGGATCTCACTGTGAGAGCCATGACTTCATGTTTTGCTCACCTCCCCCTCCTCACTCTGGTTCTCAATGACTCCAGGAAAGCATCACTCTTTTTCTCTCTAGCTTACGTTCACGGAGAAGGCCAGCTTTTGGCCACACTCCTGTTAAGGTCTTATTTGGATTAAGATATTTATGTGCGCTGTTGTTACCCTGAGGACTGAATCGAACCCTGTTGCCATGAATAAATAAATCACAGATAGAAGAAGGCAGCACGGTGGCTAAGTAGTTAGCACTTCAGCCTCACAGCAAGACGGCTCTTGGTTTGACCCCAGGTCGTTCCGGGCCTTATGGTGGATTTCTGTGTAGGACTGTAATGATGTGTCATATTGAAACCGAAATCAAATCACTCAGATCCACGAAATGATTAGCAGATTAAACATCAACAGAACTGTTTGGATCCTTTCCAGTTTCTAAAATGTGAGTATTTTTCTGCATTGAGTACTTTTATTTTAGGTACATTTTCCAGACAATACTTAAAGTACATACTTTTACTTACGTAACATTTTTGATGCAAGACTTTTACTTTTAATAGAGTATTTTTCCAGTGTGGTATAGGATCTGAATTATTCTTCTTCCACTGGTTGTAAGATGACGTAGTTTAAAAGACCAAATATCTGTGAAAGGAGACAGGCAGCGTTGGTCCGTGGGTCAAACAACAGGACTTTCACACAGGAGACCACGGTTCATGTCCTGTTTTTTGTCCCTCGTGTCTCTAAAATTTAAATTTTGTAGCACCACGCAAGATCTTTTCCTAACCTGTTCTTTCCTGTCCCCTTCTTGTCCTGTGTGTCACTTAAGCATACAGTTTTTTAACACCACCCACACTCTTTCAATAACCCTAACTAAGTGGTTTTACCTGGCGAGTCAAAAAAAGACCGACAAGGGTACCTGACCAAGACCAAGCATCAGTATTTGACAAGTTCGGAGTGAGAATGTGTTGATGTAATATAGTTTATAACTTCGTGCTAATGCAAGGTTTAACCCAAAACATTTTTTTTTAGTCTCTACCCCCCCTCCTCACTTTAACCATTTCACTCTTCTTTTCTGTCTCTGGCTCTGTTATCCCAAGGTCTGCCTCCCTCTTTCTCTGCATGTCTCCCCCCCCTCTTTCCCCCTCTCTCTCCCTCTGTGGAGCAGGTGACACAGTGTAAGTCAGGTTATCCAAGGAGCTAATGCCCAAAGTGACGGCATTAGTCACCTGAAAGCAAACAAACTGCAACTAATCCGGGGACTGTTTACCAGTAACTGTCACCGCAGCGGAAACCTAAATGTGTGTTTGTGTGTGTGTGTGTGTGTGTGTGTGTGTGTGTGTGCGTGTGTGTGCGTGTGTTTGTGTGTGTGTGTCATAGCCATGGTGAGAACACCTCCCTCTACCCTCATTCAGTTCCACTTGTTCGGCTTAGTTCCAAATTAATCACAGCACCTTGGGAGTTTTTAATGAAACAAATAATCAATGTGGCGACTGAGACGGCGTCTCATTTCTTCGCCAACGCCCCCGCTCAAACTCCACCCCTACACCCCTTCTGAAAACTCGAGCCAGGAATATGTTAATGGCAATTAATTGGAAAGCCCAATTTCTGCCTTTTTTAAAACATATTATGTATATTTTGAGTGAAAACAGTTGGGAGTGAGAGGCTAGTAATGGCTGAGCGTCTCCCAGCCATTGAGCCAGATGCCCAATGCTGACTGACTACATGATGTCGTCATCAGTCGGGTCGGAGAATAATTTCACCTTATTACACCGCAGGCGAGGCAGGTAGACACGGGAATTCTTCCCAGTGAGCAAAAAAAAAAACATAACGTGAAACAGTCACTCCTTCTGAAATTCATAGTCTGATGTCCGCTGTGGTCACGTACCAGCAAAACCGCTCGGTCTGAAAACCTTCCACCTGCTCGTCGCAGGATAATTCAAGAATATGATACACCTCTGCACAAAACCAATGCAACACATAATAACGCACATAGACCCTCGCTCCATCGTATTTTACCTTTCTTATTTACCTTCTCTGCCTCTCTCCCCACAGATTTATAACGTGGCAGCTGCAGTTTAGTATGTGAGTACTGAGCTGTGCAAACCACGTCATGACAACTCACGCACTGCCACACGCTAAAGCAGCATTCTCTTTCTCTCTGACACTCACACACACACACACACAAACACACACACACACACACACACACTCACACAAACGCACACGTGTTGCCGACCAATCAGATTTCAGAGGGGGTGGCGTGGTGGCTCCCCAAGTTATGTACAGGAGGCCCTGAGTGCCGTACAGTGCATGTCTGCCATGTATGTTTCAGTGTGTGTGTGTGTGTGTGTGTGTGTGTGCATTTGCAAATGGTTTGTAAAGTGAGGATGACATTGGCATTTTTGTCTTCTCTTTTCATTCTGCCATGTCTTCTTCTCCTCTCCTTTTCAAATTGTCTTCAGTACGGAGCTCCTGAAGTGACATAGGGAGGAAAGATAGATGGGTAGACAGAAAAAAATGATACTTTTGATTTCTCTTCCAAAATATTTTCAGGTTTTGGAAAAGACCTATGTATTTCAATCAGGAGAGACTTTGTTGTAAATATGAAAGGTTTATTTGTACATATGCAAAATATGAAATGTACAGAGTCTTTGGAGATTAGACTCCAAAGACTCCAGATGACTGGAGGTGGAAGGGGAGGAGGAGGGTCGCACGGTTTGCCTGAAATCAGGCACGGCGCCAGGATTTCAGTTTTGGATGGGCCAGACCAATTTTGGGTGGGCCTTAAATTAAAACATGATATCAAATCACTGTTTAACCTAATACAAATAACTACTATACTGTTATATTATATGTGCTAACATAATAGAGATTTCAATAGCTTGATGCTCTTTAAATATGTTGTAAAAAAACATTGTACAAACGTTTGGTTGTATAGGTCGACCCCATCCGCGACCGCTCTCCTTGGTTCTGCCCAGAGAGGAGCGCTTTGGAATCTCCATTACGCACCATACCTGGCTGCGCTATTACGCAAAGCTCCATAGACCTACGACTGGAACAGTGGTCGGGCATTTAATATTTCCCCAAAACATAATTTAGTTCTGCTCGTATAACAGGAGGCCGAATATTTCACAATTCTGTTTAATTGTTTTTATGTTTTCAACACTACAGATCAACAACACCTCCCGACAGTTTTCATTCAATACTCGGGCACAGAACTGGTTCATTGACGTCATCTGTCGTGTAAAACTCAAGTTATTCCGAAAGAGACAACTGTTACTTTAGT
Organism: Etheostoma spectabile; assembly: GCF_008692095.1. Lineage (NCBI taxonomy): Eukaryota > Metazoa > Chordata > Actinopteri > Perciformes > Percidae > Etheostoma > Etheostoma spectabile. Next base: position 966,072 of record NW_022605570.1, read on the forward strand.
GTGATTCAGTTTAACCATATTTACACAAGGAAATAATCACATTACCACAGACACAGCGCTGATAACAAGGGGAGCCCAGGAGGGAAAAAGAACAGTAACAAGCTGATATAGAAATAGAAATGCGCCTGTAGATTTGTAACGGGTTATGAATCGATTATTTTAATATATCTCAATACAGACAGAGTAGCCTTCACATACTCTTATCCCCTCGTGGTACACAATTAAACTCGCTAAAAAGGCCTAGAAGAAGCGAACATGGAACGACTCATTCCCTCTTTTTCTCTCTGCTATGTTACTAACTTTCAACATGTAGCCTACGGATTCATCGCATGTTTTTAGGTCGCCTCGCACACACACACACTGACACAAATTACAGCAGTACTCGGCGGGGTTTGCTCTTTAAAATGTAGATGATATCATCGAAGTCAAGAGTTACTGTAAGCTCTCGTATGTCAACAGACACAGAGACATAAGGCGAGACGTAAGCATGGTGCTCCTGTTTGGTGTTTTAATCCGATTGACACTGGAAAAGACGCGTTCAACTGTACAGGAAGTCATCGGCAGTGTTATCAGAGCTTTTAGGAAAGCATGGATATTTGGGAAAACGTCCTCATTGACCAGCTGGTGTCATTTGTATGAAGGCTAGGAGACATCAGGACTGCTGCAGATGCCATGAGGCCATAGGTGTCACTGTGGAATCGAGTGTTCAGTTTGCTAAGCTGGCTGTCTAGCGCGTTGGAAATGTTGCGCAGATCGATGTCACTTAATAGACAAACAACTTTTTTTTAAATTAAGTTAAAAACTACTTAAGATTTAGACTAATTTAGCACAAATTATGAGATAATTTGACACTTTTTAAATAATTCTTTATAATTAAATATAGCCTATTATATTCTTTTTTTTTTTAATGAAAATTTGTGGGTGGGCCTGTTGAAAAGTGGGTGGGCCTAGGCCCGTCAGGCCCACCCATGAGCCTGCCTGAAATGATTACCGACAGCAGCAGAGCAAAGAACATATTTAAGGCACGGATGCCATGCTGTGATTGGCTCATAAAATTCATGGCAAATTCTGGTTGGTTTAACTGAAAAGTGAATGCCTCAAAACAGCTGATCAGTTTTTGGAAGAGAGAGAAAGATGTACGTATTCCTTCTGAAAGAATTTACACTGAGCTTAATTTCTGGCTCAGTTAGGCCTCGATAAAAACAACCACAACAATGGAAACCAGTCACCCGTGGGAGATGTTCATAGAATAGAAACCGCAGCGATCCTGGACCACCCCGACTCCCCCGCCACAGCAAATCTGCAAAATGTCTGTTGCTGCCATTACACAGGCTAGACCCAGCGCTGCTGATGGCCACCAGCACAATGTCACCCCCGGCGCTAAGGTCCGTCCCCGGAGCTGCCGTCCCTCCTCCTCCAGGCAAAGTAGTCTCTTAGTAGCAGGGAGTGGGGCCGAGAGACACGGGGGTGCATAAGTTAGCTAATTCTTGTCTCATTTGTGGTTGGATAAACAGTAGATTCATCAAACCCAGTGCCCCATGTCGCTGTTTTTCAAGCTGCTTTAGCTGTCATATTTTGTGTCCTCTGTATCGACAGCGATTCACTTTAGGGATTGTTCCGTTGCCACTGGCAAATCCGCCAAATGTTCCTCATTTCCGGCCGGATGACCCGTTACCTTCCTCTTCCTTTGTGTTGGCATTCTAAAGTCCGAGGACTATGGTTAACTGCTCCTCACATCTCTACAGGGTAGATCCAGACAGCTAGGTAGACTATCTGTCCAATCTGTGTTTCCTGTTGCACGACTAAAACAACATTTGAACGAGCACTTTTTACAAAAAAAAGTTCCGTCCTGAGGCTTTTTAGCAGAAACAATGTTATTGCGTCCGGCCCATTGATTGGTTAAGAGAAATGCCAATGAACCAGAGCATGTGTTTCTCCCATCCTGGATTGCTGTGTGGACAAGCCAGACCCTCCTAGGTTTGGCAATGTGAGATTATATTTTGCAGAACTAGAACACTGCCCAGCAGAGATCATACTTCCTGCGACAGCTAAGCAACTTCAATCTGCCTAAACTCTGCTGACCACTTTCTACCCAGTCATCCTCACCTCTGTCAAAGGGCAGCAACAATCTCTGCAGACCCCTCACATGCGGGTCACAAAGTGTTCACTTTCTTGCCTCTGGTAGGCGATACAGGACGGTGGAACGCCAAAACCACCCGACAAAAAAAGTTTCCTTCCCCAAACAGTCACTCTGTTGAACACCCAGAAATAGCCCCCACCCTTAAACTGAACAAAGCAAATCAACACTTTTCTGCTATACCTCATATACAGTATATTTCAGTCTTACAATTACAATATTGTTATTAAATTGCACTATATTTATATTTAAATCTTAAATCTCGACTACATTGAAATTGCACTATTCCTTCCCTCTTCAATCGTTATTGTAAATGTTTTTGTAAATTCTATTGTATTGGTATATTGCATAGTTAACAGTATTTACTTACTGTCCTGTCTGTTTTTAATCTGTATATGTTCAGTGTTGTACTTTGAGAGCAATGATTAACTGGAGTCAAATTCTTTGTTTGTTTATGCAAACCTGGCCAATAAAGCTGATTCTGATTCTACTGTCAAGTCCACATGGTAGCGGATGTAATTTGATCTTAAGTAGGTTGGAAAGGTCAGAGAACGGTTTGTGACAAGAGTCCTCGTCCAATGATCATTCTGTTCAGATATGTGGAGTGTGAGCTCTAGTGTTGTTGTTTACAACTGACCCAGAAGAACATTAACTTTCCATTATTTTGTCTTTTTTTCAAAGGCTAATCAAATCTGTTTGCAAGAACACAAACTGTGTTGGGAGAATGCAATTTTTTTTTTCTATTTTTTTTCTTCACCCATCCATTTTTTTCCCCCCATGTCTCCTTCATTCTTCAATTCAATTTCACACCCTTGAACAAAAGGCAGATGATTTGTCCCTTACCAGCATTTCATATAGTAAAACAAAACTACCCCTTAAAACATTTTAGAGAAATACAAAAACAAACTCAGTCACCCAGCTGCCTCCAGCTGAGCAAAGATGAGGAGCTGATTATTTTCCAAGCACGACGAGAACCAGAGCTGGAATGATTATTGTCCATTAGTCCATTGACAGAAAATGAATTGGCAAACCAAAACAAATTACTAATACAATCAATATTACAAAACAAGACATTTGAAGTCACCACCTTGGGCTTTTTCTAAGTGATTAATTAAAACAATTGTTACTTGCAGCTTTCCCGAGAACGTTGCAAGGCTACTTTTGTCAATTATGAAGACCAGTTGGAGTAATATATAAAGGTTAACATTAACGTTGACCTATAGAACAGAATTTTTCAAAAGGGGGTCCTCATAGTTATTGCAGGGGAGCCACCAAATTATTGATATTTTTTTTAAATGTTTTTTTATCAACATATTATTAGCAAACAAATCATTTATGAAAAAGACGTTACTTACTAGCCTATAGTACTAAGGTAGCCATCCACAGATACAGTTCATCCTAAAGATGTACTGTGACACATGTATGTTTAATATTACAACATGATTTATAAAATCATGGCAACAACTAGTTTAACAGCTTAGTTTTCTATGCATTTTAAAAAGCTATGTATAAAGGCTTTAGGCCGCCCACACGTTATTGTAGGCCCAGTTTAGTAGGGATCTTCATTTCGTACAATATTTATGTAGTAGGGGGTCCCTGCTCCATCTCTCTCTCTCTCAGTTAAAAAACGATGAAGACCCCTGCTATAGCACAACAACCACAAAAACCATTCATCTGCACTAATAATTCAACACAGATGCAGGGTGAGCAACACATGAACAAAGCCATTTGCAGTTGCTATTACTTTAAACTAATCCATGACATCACAGAGGACCTGCTGGTATGATGTCATAGCCTAAATTGACACGCTTGACATAAATACAGTGTGTGTGGTCCCAACTAGTTGTAGGTAAATATATGACTGAGGTGGACACAACATGGAAACCACCCTAAATTCTTCACCTGTTATGACATTCTGTATTTGAATCAATTCTATTTCCTTTCTTTATTTTTCTTCATTTGTGCATAAAAAGTAAAAAAAAAAAATACACAATAACATTTTGGAATGCAAAAGTTGGATAGAAAAACTCCAAGGGCTCGTAAAAGGAACCCACCTAACAATGGAATTAAAGACAGCTGTTGTGTGACACAAATTTACAAATGAATACAAATGTTTTTCAAATATTTAAAAGCAGAAAAAAAACGAATATTTGAAGGGGAAACAAGTATATGTTTATAAAAAATATAAATCCCAGACAAGGTTTACAATGAATAAAAACACAAGGAAGAAAAGTAAAAGAACATAACAGTAACACATGGTATGTACACTGTGTTTAGCCTCCACACGGCACCATAACTAAATGTGCACAGTGCTGTACTCCATCAACAGAAGTTGGAACAGAACTATTTTTACTTTTTAAATCCTAAATGAGGAGGGACTGTGTTCTGTAGAACTGACTATAAAGAAGATCAACAGAACTGGTGTGATATCAATGAATCTAAACCAACGTTACAAAGCAATTGTGAAAGGAAACGGACCGTAAATTGTTAGAAAATTGAATTGAAGATTTTTTTTTCAAGTTGAATAACTCCAGGGAGTTTAACCCTCATGTTGTCCTTGGGTCAAATTTGACCCGTTTTCAGTTCATTTTAATTTTGTTTGTCACAAAACATGGGTCGTCAAAATAAGCGCTGAAATTGTCAATATTAAAATTATCAAAAACACCAAAAACACCAAAAACATAGACAAAGGGATAATAATGTTGAAATGTTTTTTCACGGGAAGACAACAAAAGGGTTTATAAAGGGGCAATAAGAGCATTCCAGCTAGAGTAAATGACCATTCTGACTGTTTTCAGTAATAAAAAGATAGAGGTGGGACTGGATTTCCTTAAAACAATTTTCCAAAACACAAACCTTATTGTGTAACCCAGTGTTTGTCTAGGCTCTCAAAGTATCACCATTATGGCCAACATTAAAATGAAGAAGCATATGCCTACCCTTTTCAGCTACGGAAAGTTCACGCAGGAGGCAGATTTATTCCTTAAAACGTTACTTGTTGTCGACAGCTACGCTGTACTTCCTCCTTCCTGCTCCAACTTAAATTGCTCATATACTATTCTCATTTTTAGGTTGATAATTGTATTTAAAGGTTATATCGGAATAGGTTTAAATGTAAAATGTGCTGTATTTTTATAGCGTTTTTCCAGTCTTAACACTGCACTTAACACTGCACTTAACTTAAGTCTTTATATGGTTTAATTTAAAAAAACAAACATCTTGTTGTACTGCACTTTGCTGCAGCTCCCCTTTTCACCCTGTGTGTTGAGTTCTCTGTTTTAGCCACAGAGTGAGGCATCTCACTTCTGTTCCATCTTTGTTGGGAGTTGCACACGTGCAGTAACTAGGTAAGGACTGCTAGCCAGTCAGAAGCAGAGTATAAGGGCGTGCCATGCTAGAAGCTAGGCGAGCATTAAAAGATGTGTTACAAATTGATGCACGTTTGTCTCTGAAGTTAAGGCTGGACTGCAACAGAGCTTTTTGGAGCAGTTTGTGAACAGTGTTTTCTGTTGGAGATGGTAAGTCCCTTGGGGGGGGACTTTGGGTTTTTTCACTTTGTAAACCTATGATGTTCACAAAATAGATATATAACACAATAAAGGAAAGGGGAAAGCAAAAAGGCATAATTTACTGCTGGCAGTTGCTCCGGCAACTTTACGACCGCTGCTTAAGTAAGAAAAAAAGATGTTTGATTATGGGATATGATATAAATACAGGGTTTTTTCCCAGGGTATTGCAAGCCCACCGGGGCCAAAGTTTCCCCCCACCAGGCCTAATCCGCTGAGACTTATTTTTTATTTAATGTATTATTTGGATTTTTTTTTTCTACAGGTACAGTAACGACCTGGTTGAAAACCAAGACAGTCATATTTTCAAATCTCCAGTTAGCTTTTAGCACCCACTTAGTCTATATCCTTAAAGTTCCACTCCTCAAATTGTTAACTATGGTTGACCTTTTCTTCCCTTTCTCAGATCTCTGCAGGGTAAATCCAGACAGCTAGCTAGACTAATCGGTTTTTATAGCTTTTTACATTCTCAATTTTGCAATTATGGCCAATATTCTATTATAACTGAAGCTATTGGGCTCTACAATAATGCTGCCATCAGAGTGTGACTGGCCCATAGACGGGCCCTTGTTTTGCAACCAGGCTAAACAACTTTTTAGCGGGAAACACTGGAATATTCAATATCCTCTGGCATGATCTCAGCAAAAGTTTGAGATGTTACGATAAACGTTGCGGTTGGCTGAATCTGACACAGACTGTAAAATATTGCTCTCTTGTATATCTTCTCCATCACACCTGTACAACTAAGCTACTGTAAGACCCATATGGAAGCACTATACTGCAGTAAAAACACCCAATAAACTTTCATATTTTTCCATCATCTCACACCCGCATACATAACCCATAACCGTATCCCCGCGTATCCCCTCTGAGATGAAATCAATAGCTGTCCGGATTGATTAAAGACTCCCAATTCAATTTATAAATTTGATCAGGCAATGTAATAAAAGGAGTAGCTTTTGCTCGTAGCATGATGAAACATAATCGTGTTTCATGCTCTTGTGCCTTCTCTCAAATCATCTGTGTTTGAGTTTCAACCTCCGAGCACTCTGGTGAACCCGAGAAAAATGGCAAGCGGCTTCTTGCTTGGAGAAACCCGACCCCGGTCCACTAGTGGTCTCCGGTAAGTGGTGCTGCTCCTACAGCTTTGACAGGGCTTTTAATAGGTTGATTAAAGGGCGATTAATCACAAATTTTTGGACCAAAATATATATATATATACATAAATATATATACAGTCAATATGAATCACCCTAAGGTTGACATGTTTTGGTACAACAGCCACGGTCACACCGGGGTAAGCGATAAATATGTGGCTTAGTCAGTCAAGCAGGCAAAGTCAGGATCAAGCTGTGCCCCAGCGGACTTGTGTTCTTCAGGGTGTGTGTTACATAGACCCCTCGGTGTCTGTATAGGCTAATGACCCGTTACTGGATCTCTCCTACTGCCTGCTAGCATATAGCACCAGGATGCTGTAAGGTTGACACACACACACACACACACACACACACACACACACCCTCCAGCTCGCTAACACACGTATGTGTGGCCCCCTCGCTCACACAGCACATCTTGTTAAAGTTTATGGACAATTTTAGATGGAAAGAGATATCAGCATGGGTTTTATTTAGTCTGCTGTTGATTGGGCACCCCCTGCCTCCGCCAACCCTGCATACAGTGTACAGTATCACAGTATCATCTAGTGGCACTAAAGAATATATCCATCTTAAAGAAATAGCTAGACAGAAGAATGCCAGTAAAATTGAGGTACAATTCTACATAAATGAGAATTATTGACCATGAATTCCAAAAAGTAGTGCAAAAGTAGTGGTAGTAAAAACTTAGTTAGTGAAAACTTTAAAAAAGTTTTTGACTTGATAGGACAACACAAGGGTTCATCAATGATTCCATCTCTACCCGCAGCCGTGTGGAGACATTGCATCCAATCCGTTCTCACTCCCAACTCATCACATACTAAAGTTTGGTCAGCGGCTCTCAGCGTCAGATATGTGACGCAAAAATCAACCTTTTATCATATGTACAGAACGCACCAGGCATAGCAGCAGCTCGACTGCGGAGCTCTGAGAGGATGTATTATGAAGAGCGACAACGGTAGCGAGTTGTATGAAAGACCAAAAATCTGCATGAGGAGCCAGGTTGCGGTGGTGGATGGACGTTCCCCCAGGAGACCGGGGTTTGTGCCCCGCTTTTTGGTTCTGCTTATCACTGAAACATACATTTTGTAAACCCACCCACGATCTTTCCCAAATCTAACTGTCCCAAATGTCAGTTAAAACGTACCCAGAGCATCTAAACATGACGCTTGGAGACTTTTTGCATCAGTAACAAATGCCAAAGCGTTGCTATCTTACGCACTGGAATTGAAAATGTGTTAAAGTCTCGGGAAACTGTCTGTTATGCAACGCTGTGTGATCTGAGGCTAAATTTGGCCCTGAAGAGAGGAACCTCTGACCATACATCCACATTTCTGTCTCATCCAACCCATAGAGTACATAAGGGTGCAATGCAGTGATGCTGGAGGAGATGTGACAGACAAGGCCGAAATAACAGAGTAGCAGAAAAAGTGGGAGACGGGTGGCGTCGGAAAGAAGCGAGGCCTCAACAGGCCAGTGGAAGATTTTAATTAGTCATGGAAACGGGAGTGGCCCACCCTGCTGCAGTAACAGCAGTGACAGACTCCACTTGTCCTCCTGACATACATTCACAATCCTCCTCCTCCTCTGCACTACGGCTACAACCTCGCTCCCTCCTTCCTCTCCTTGTCCACCGATCTATTTGAATCTCCATTCCTTGATCTGTACCAGTTTTTATGACGTCATTCACAGTGGTGGAATGTATCTAAGTACATGTACTCAAGTACTGTATAGGAATGCATAATAAAGAGCATACTGTATGTACAAATAAATAAAGCGACAATATATGAAGTACTATTTTTTTCCTGTCCTGTACATACAATACACATAGCATGAATATACACAATACTACACGAGCAATCTCTAAAAAAAAGTTAAAGTGACGTGTGAATTAAGCAGAGTTATTTCACAGGGAGCTTTCAAGGTAATCAGACCTAAATTCAATGTACTCTGTTTTATATTGTCATCATTCTCAGTGGTGGAATGTATCTAAGTACATGTACTCAAGTACTGTACTTCAGTACACATTTGAGGAACTTGTTCTTTAGATGAGTCTTTTCCTGCCACTTTCTACTTTCACTCCACTACATTTCAGAGAGAAATATTCCTACTTTTTACTCCACTACATTAATCTGACAGCTTTAGTTACTAGACACTTTACAAATTAAGAGTTTTTTGCACACAAAGATCAGTTTCTAAAATGTGAGGGTTTTCTGCATACTTTTACATTTAATACGTTAAGTACATTTTCCTAATGATACTTGCATATTATTACGTACTGTGTGTAACATTTTCATTGCAGGACCTTTACAGTGTGATATTAGTACTTTTTTCTTAAGAAAAGGATCTGAATACTTCTTCCCCCACTGGTCATTCTGCCCTTCCTTACTCTTTATTTTAATTGCCATTTTGGCCTTTCCCTCCTGTACTTTGTCTTCATAGTCTCCTGCCCTCTTTCCTTCCTCTCCCCTGCCATTTTCTCTCAGTGACAGCTAAGCTTTGACAGCTTTTTACATTTCATTTTTCTCTGCCACAGCGAGAGAACAGCCGGGCACCGGGGGGGCCTTGTTTAAACAAACAGGAGGGCCGTGTGGTTCGCCTAGGGTGGCGACACGCCATAACAAACGGCGGGCTCCTGGCCGTCGCAGGCACATGGTGCATAGAACCCCGCTACGGCGAGCGGGGACCTGCCGCCCTGGTTTCTATGACAACCAGACAGCAACATTAGCCGCGTGAGGTGCTGAGTGACGGCAGATGGGAGCTGTTGTATTGAACCACCTGGTTGGATGGTTGGACGTGTATGGGATGGAATCACAAGGGCAAAAACTGGTCTATTTTGGTCCGAAAAATAACATGGAAGGCCAATGTTAACCGAATGGGGAATAAGAGAAATAAGAGAGTAAAAAAGATGACTGAACAGTGTTATGATAGGCTGCGGGGAGAGGTGTGTGTGCCCTTTAGTAATGGTCTGAGTCAGGATGTGTCAGGGCTGAGTCAAGTCAAATGCATTAGCTGTATGAATATACAAAATTGGAACAAAGTACTTTATCGGAAACACGGATAATCATAGGGCTAACTGAAAGGGAGAAAATCAGATATCAAGATATTCTTGACCAAATACCTCAATATCGATATCGCGGTGAAATTCTAGGGTTGACAATTGGTGCTTTTAATTTTAATAATCATCAGGAATGTGGACATAATGTGTAAGTGGGGAAAAGGCAAATAATAACAGCTAGAACAGTCTGGTAAGTTCCGAAAGTACATCACTTTACTGCAATGCAGCTTTTAAAATAAGTAAAAGACAACCCTTATGTCATATTACGATATCCAAGATTCAACATATCTAGTCTTATATGACAATATCGATATATTATCGATATATTGCCCAGCCCTACTTGAAGATACTAGGGATTATTGGGACAGAGCTGTTGCCGAGCGGTGATTTAGGGGACCCAAACGTCTGAACAGCTATGTTATTAAATTCATTCACAGGTTTGAATGCCAGACAGGAAAATGTAGGGAATTTGATTCAGTCTTTTGGAATAAGGAATAGCAACTTCACACAATTATATCTACATATATTTTCCAAAATATATTTAACGTGGATGCCTCAGCTCAATCACTTCATAATCCCAGACAGGAAAGTTGATCTGCAGTCAGGAGTGCATGATAAAGAACACATGTACAAAAAACTATATATGACAATATATAAAGTACTATTTTTTTCCCCTGTTCTGTACATACAATACACAGAGCATTAATATACACAATACTACATGTGAATTAAGCAGAGTTATTGCACAGGGAGCTTTTAAGGTAATCAGACCTAAATTCAATGTACACTGTTTTATATTGTCATCATTCTCAGTGGTGG
>NW_022605570.1:976815-977496 GCF_008692095.1 Etheostoma spectabile
CTAAGTACATGTACTCAAGTACTGTACTTAAGTACACATTTGAGGAAATTGTTCTTTAGATGAGTCTTTTTCTTTTCCTGCCACTTTCTACTTCTTCTCCACAACATTTTAGAGAGAAATGTTGTCATTTTTACTCCACTACATTAATCTGGCAGCTTTACTTTACAAATTAAGATTTAGTTTTTTTGCACACAAAAAACATGTAGTTTATAAAATACAGTATTATAAATTAAACTACCAAACAATATACAGGCCTACAAGTTCAGCTGAAATGAGCAGCTGATTAAACACAGGACTGTTTTGATCCATTCAGTTTCTAAAGTAAATTGTGAGGGTTTTTCTGCATAGTTTTACATGTAAAACACTATACTTGCATGTTATTACATGTAATAACATTTTCACTGCAGGACTTTAACTTGTAGCAGAGTATTTTCACAGTGTGATGTTAGTACTTTTACTTAAGTTAAGGATCTGAATACTTCTTCCCCCACTGGTCATTCTTCCCTTCCTTACTCTCTATTTTAATTGCCATTTTGGCCTTTTCCCTCCTCTACTTTGTCTTCATAGTCTCCTGCCCTCTTTCCTTTCTTTAGACATTGTATTGTTGACCCTCACTCGACCAACTCTGCCATCTTGATGTGTCCAACAGCATCTCACGTCATAGTTAGGGCTAAAAACAGA
>NW_022605570.1:977506-981561 GCF_008692095.1 Etheostoma spectabile
TGTTGTAATAGCTGGAAAAGGATACATAAGAACACATGTTATGGCCATGGAAAACGCTGCATGAAAGAACCATGACGGAAGAGACAGAGAAGGAAAGACTTGACTATAGGTAGAGGGTGAAATGTAGTGAGATTTCTAAACAGTCCAAACTGTTTATGCCATGCATCTTGATAAGATCTCCATGCTACAAATAAAAAACACATTAGCAGTTTGTTTCCACAAACCTCCCTCAAAACTGCTACTCCCAGCCTGCACTTAGCCTTTCCAAGTAAGTGGGCAGATCTGCACACAGATTACCCAAATGACCCAAGCCTTTCTCTCCATCTCTTCGACCACCTCTACCCCCATCCAGCGTTAATCCACCACTGGCCCTCACAGCGCTGACTGAACAGCACCTAATGACTGAATGTTTTTTCTTCTCTTTCTTCCATTCTTCTCTCATTCATCCAATTAGTTATGGTCTGAGAGATTGTGTTTTTTTTTGGCTACAGATGATATTTCTATCTTGTTTTCGTGAATCCTTTTCTCTCCCCTTTCCTTTCCTAGGCGATATGTGCGGACATACTGTACATTTTGTAACACTGGGATATTTTTCTTCATTTTTTTTTTTCTAACTTTTAATTGTTAATATGTTTTGCTCTCTAGATTTCTTTGCTCTTTCCTTTATCTCCACAGTCTATACACATTTGCCCCGGGTCACAATTGCAAACCCTATACCTTAAACCTCACTACGAGTCTTTAAGATGCAGCTGCTCTATCTTCTAACCCAGTTTGCCTTAGATTCAGCAGTGAAAGGTGGGACAGGTATCCGCAGAGAATCAGGCCAGTCTGAGATGGAGAAGTTAGATTACACACATCTCTAAACTAATTACTCAAATCAAATTAAATGGTCACTGGAGACCTAAAACCTCAGGCCTGAATCTTGAACTTGTTAGTTTGTTGTCGATGAAGAATTCATGTTTATGTATGCTTACTTTGGCTGGAAGCTTTTGGAGAATCCTGCCTCTAATTAAATATCTTGTAAGCATCCAATTCTGGGGTAAATATCCTCACTGGTAAACCCATTTTCCCATGGAAGCCGACCAGCGTCACCTCAATGCTCCACTGCAGCTTCACACGGACAATTGACCATTCACTAACCCCCTCCTCTGGTCAGCATTTGCACCATAGCTAACCAACTGTACTTAGCTACCCGCTCTTACTATCACTATGATGTGATACTTTGGCATCCAAGGATAGGGTAATTTGCATCCTTGTGACTAACAGATATGAATGGAAACTGATCGGTCCAACTCTGATAACATTTGCAGGTGTATTCAGATTTTTGTAGGCACATTGCCATCCAATTTGACAACAACTAAAGCTTAGTTAAAATTGCTGGTCCCTCTACAGCTTTGCATCGGGTTGAAGGTTGCCAGGTTGCGGTGAAAGTTAGGTTGAAACCGTATGCAGTGTGTGCGTGGATTGCGTTTGTATATTGTGCTTCATAGAATTCTTGTAACTTGGGTGAAGTCAGACAAAACATATTGATTATGGTTGACGATTGTTTTTAAAATAGTTTGAGGGCCATGCATATTACGGTAGTTGCAAGGCAGAAACAACAAATTCTCACGTGGCACATAATGCCGGTTACAGTAACAGCTGAGGCTGATGTAAAAAATAATTTTGTCTTTCTTTATTTTAACTGAAACGTGCTTCTCATTTTTAGCCAGAAACCATTGATTTTGCTACTGAAGTTAACAGTTGTCTCTCATTCTATCCACTGTAGCTGGCTAGCTAATTAGGCAAACATTAACACTGTTTAGCGGCTCCTGCATACTTGTTTCACTTCCAACATTACAACAGAAAAAAAGGTTTTTTGGATGGCAACTAGCCAACTTTTAGGGACAAAAAAAAGTATTTCTTCCCCACTTATCTGGCCATTTGTTGGTGCTGTCATAACGCTGCCAGTCTAAGCTTTTTAGTCTTAACTTTCCCCAGAAGGTCAGCCTCCAATCTTCCACCCCTAATGAGTTGTCCTCCCTCTTCTCATCCTTCTCCCAGTACGATCCCTTAGCAGCAGCTTTGGTGTTTTGAGTTGGCTTGTTTAGCTGAGAAAATCAGCTAACCCAAAACTAACCCTAACCCTAACAGTGAGCACAGCTTGGTTCGACACTACTGATTGCACCCCAAGGCCCAGGGAACATTGGCGGCGTTGTATGGCGAGGGAGACTCAAAGTCTGATAGATTAACATTAATATGGACTGGGGGAGAAGGCTGGGCATATTAAAGGCCATTTCCCTCCTTCATGGCTGCCGAGGGAAAATGCAACGGGCCATTGACTGCAGGGCCACACCGTCATGAACGAACGCACCTCACATGAACACAAGAAAAAAGACACAAACACACAGAGATATAATGATGGAGATAAAATGGTGAGCACAAATACATAAAAAAGACATATCCAGACATAAAGACAAACACACACCGTCACACACAAAATGTGGGCCTCCACATGGCATTATAAGCATGTACTGCACTGGTAAACTGCTGTGTTGACGGCCTATTAAAAACCCAGTGAATTTATAACTCCCAATTTGGTGATTAAGGATTGTGAATTTGCTTGCTCTTAGATTTGGGTTCTTGTCACACAGGGCCTGTTTTCTGTCCATAAATCTAACGGCCAAGAGTTTTCTTCTTCCCCACCCACACTTTTTTATTGAGGTGATTGCTCCAGCCAATATAGGATTAAGACCATTTCATGTACATTCCTCTGGTTAAATATGTGAAAGCTGTGTCTCTCAGGTACCAACACTTCACATGCATTCATCTTTGGTTCACTTGTACAAACATCCATCAGATTTGCTTTTCTTAAAAGTGAATGGCTATAGAATTAACAGCTATGTTTCCCTAAAGACATGACAATTTTTTAGGGCCGTGGGAACAGTAAAATAGTGAAAGATGCATCATCTTTATTTAAACTCACACTTAAAGTTTCTTGATATTGGCAGGCCCACTGAGGCCCCTCCTTTAAGGGGCCTTGAGACCTTATAGAACCAAACCATTTTGAACAAATGTAATCTGTCAGTGTTAAACTTGAACAATGGGTCTACCAAGGATACCAGGGCCGTAGTAAGGACCACTTTTTTCGAGTCCAAAACAAGTCCAAGACAGGACTGAGTCCAAAAACATTTGAGACCGAGTCCAGGACAGAAAAAAGGTCTTATGCATAACATTATCAAAACAATCATTTTGGTTTATTTGTTGATATAAAAGTACAACCAGTGTTTTAACAAACCATGATTTGTAAGTATAGCCTTTTCCCTTGATATCATATAATCTAAAGAAAACAGAATGACATATGGTGATACCTCATAATAGTCGTGTTTTAACAGCTACTGTACAGTAAGTTGTAGTAAGGAGCATTTGAGCAACTAAATGACAATATAGCTTCACTCCAGATGTTGTATAGAAAAGAAGTCACCAGTATTACAGAGTATAACCCTATGGTTGGTTTATGCCTTCCCTAAAACATGTTGTATTATATTGTTATTTGGACGTGGGTTAATAGGAAAGACATGTCTTTTCAGAAAGCATTAAAGTTTGGTTAAACAACAGTGAAAAGAGAGTAATTTAACATAAGTACAGGCCAAAAGTTTGTAACCACCTTCTCATTCAATGTGTTTCCTTTACTATTTACATTGTAGATTATCACTGAAGGCATCAAAATTATGGATGAACACATATGGAATTATGTACTTAACAAAAAAGTGTGAAATAACTGAAAACATGTCTTATATTCTAGTTTCTTCAAAGTAGCCACTCTTTGCTTTTTTGATAGTGCTGCAAACCGTTGGTGTTCTCTTGATTCATAAGGTAATCAACTGAAATGGTTTTCACTTCCCAGGTGGGCCTTGTCAGGGTTCATTAGTGGAATTTCTTGCCTTATTAATAGAGTTGGGACCATCAGTTGTGTTGTGCAGAAGTCATGTTGATACACAGCCAACGGCCCTATTGGACAACTGTTAGAATTCATATTGTGGCAAGAACCAATCAGCTATGTAAAGAGAAACAAG
>NW_022605570.1:981571-981738 GCF_008692095.1 Etheostoma spectabile
ACTTTAAGAAATGACGGTCAGTCAGTCCGGAAAATTGCAAACATTTTGAATGTGTCCCCAAGTGCAGTCGCAAAAACCTTCAAGCGCTACAACAAAACTGGCTAACATGAGGACCGCTCCAGGAAAGGAAGACCAAGAGTCACCTCTGCTGCTGAGGAGAAGTTCAT
>NW_022605570.1:981748-982170 GCF_008692095.1 Etheostoma spectabile
CACCAGCCTCAGAAATCGCAAGTTAACAGCAGCTCAGATTAGAGACCAGATGAAGACCCCACAGAGTTCTAGCAGCAGACACATCTCTAGAACAACTGTTAAGAGGAGACTGCGCGAATCAGGCCTTCATGGTCAAATAGCAGCTAGAAAACCACTGCTAAGGAGAGGCAACAAGCAGAAGAGATTTGTTTGGGCCAAGTAACACAAGGAATGGACATTAGACCAGTGGAAATCTGGGCTTTTGTCTGCTGAGTCCAAGTTTAAGATCTTTGGTTCAACCGTCGTGTCTTTGCGCGACGGAGAAAAGGTGACCAGATGGATTCTACATGCCTGGTTCCCACCATGAAGCATGGAGGAGGAGGTGTAATGATGTGGGGGTGCTTTGCTGGTGACTATGTTGGGGATTTATTCAAAATTGAAGG
>NW_022605570.1:982180-984369 GCF_008692095.1 Etheostoma spectabile
CAGCATGGCTACCACAGCATCCTGCAGCAGAAACCCATCCTATCCGGTTTGCATTTAGTTGGAACATAATTTATTTTTCAACAGGACAATGACCCCAAACACACCTCCAGGCTGTGTAAGGGCTATTTGACCAAGAAGGAGAGTGATGGAGTGCTGCGCCTCCACAGTCACCAGACCTGAACCCAATCAAGAAGGTTTGGGCCAAAAGGGCCTACAAGTGTTAAGCATCTCTGGGAACTCCTTCAAGACTGTTTGGAAACCATTTCAGGTGACTAACTCTTGAAGCTCATCAAGAGAATGCGAAGAGTGTGCAAAGCAGTAATCAGAGCAAAGGGTGGCTACTTTGAAGAAACTTGAATATGACATGTTTTCAGTTATTTCACACTTTTTTGTTAAGTACATAATTCCATATGGGTTCATTCATTGTTTTGATGCCTTCAGTGATAATCTACAATGTAAATAGTCATGAAAATAAAGGAAACACATTGAATGAGAAGGTGTGTCCAAACTTTTGGACTGTACGTTCATTTTATTTGAGACAAAGTGCAGAATTTTAAAATAAATCCATCAGGAAGTTGTTTAGGGAAGGAGCAAGTTGGGACACACACACACACACACACACACACAAATTGCACTCAAGGAGCAATTGCTGTCGTGGTTAGCTCGCCAAAACTCGGCAACGTTAGCTAATGTCCGCTAGCATACGTACAGGCTAGGTAGAGACAGTTAACTCTGTGTATAACGTAACAAAAACCCACCCATCTCGTAGGATCAAATTAATAAATTAATATTTCATTCAATAAAATTATGGTACAAAAAAGCACTGACGCCACAGGTCTTATGTTGACAACACAGATGCAGATATAGCAAACTCCGGCAGTCGTAATATTTACCTAGTAGGCTAGGCTAACGCTGTTAATGTTAGCAAACGTCGGCGTAGCATTAGCTACCTGTCTAAACTTGTGAAAAGCCGAACAACATCCCTGCTTGAACTGTGTTTCACTTTTCACTGACCAAAAGTCACATTTGGCAAGACCAGTGGCCGAGACCGAGACAAGAAAAAAAAATCCTTAATTTGATCTATAATTTGATCGTATTGTGAGATGTTAAAGACCCTTACGTCAAAATACATGTCTTCACAAGTTCCCTTCTGCCGGTTCTCGATGCCCAATCCTAGTTGTATACCTGTTGAATTTGTGTTTTTTTTTTTTTTAACTGGACTCTGACAGTAAGAGAGGTTCTGTATTTCCATAAAGACTGCTTACTTCTTATCTGTCTCTCAAACTCCCACTGGAAAGTCAACAAGCAGCTCATTGACCTCTGTTTGGTTTTCCACTCACCCCGCACTTCAAGAGCAGAAGCAATAAATACACGAGAACTTTAGAATAATGTAAATACATACATACAGTGACTGTAAATGCTGCATGGCGTAGACATTTGCTCCCAGAGTGTGTTTATGTGGACTTTTGCTTTCCCATGTGGTGTTTGTCATGTGATTGTGGCATATAGCACATATGGGTTTGGAAATCATGTGGACGCCTCAGAGGTAGTGGTGGGTGACATTGAAAACTTAGTTTATTTATGGTTTTATAAGTACAATAGTGTGCCCACATTTTTAGCATACATATTTTTGTGTATTTGTATGTATCATGAACCATGTGGAAATTGTATAGTATGAATAACCTGTGAAGATAACATTGCCCAGTCAAAGCAGAGCACATTGCAGTTAAAACTATTTCAATCAGGAGAGGCTTGGTCCGAAATACAACCTTCGAGCTAGCAAGCTACACGCTGATAAATGCAAATGTTGAAGAAAAGGTTGATTGTGCAACAAGGCATGCTTGGTTCTTTCAGGGAATGATTATAAAAAAATAAAAAGAGTATGTTTATAGCATTTTCTATTGCACAACTAAAACAACTTTTGAGCGTACACATGTTCCACCAAAAGAAGTTCCTACCGAGGCTATTTTGCAGCGGCACCTAGTGCCGCCCAAGACGATTGGGATTGGTTTTAAAAAATGCCAACAAACCAGAGTACGTTTCTCTACCATGCCGGAATGCTGTGTGGACTAGAGGAAGGTCTGGCAATGCAAGACTAAGCGCCCCATAGTAGTCAGTGCCCAGCACAAGGTTTCTATGAGGGGCCGTATAAGACATTATTCATTCTTGTACTCTCACATACATACATT
>NW_022605570.1:989979-991869 GCF_008692095.1 Etheostoma spectabile
TTACATTTTACTGGAGATTTGTAAAACACAACACCAAAGGAGTATAATGATACGCAAAAAATCCCAGGGAAAAGCACTTAAAAGCAATCTTGGGATGCCAATTTTTAAGTTCAGTTTGACTGAGGTTTTTTTCCATTACTACCCCCCAAACTATGACATTATAATTATAATTGTAATGTATTACCTTCACACATGAAATTCAATTGCCAAAGCCTTTATATACTTCAGGACAGAGTTTTATAAAAACACATTAATTGCCAAGTGCTAAGAGAGGTAAAGTGTGGAGAAAAATCCTAATTCGTTAATTAAATATTGATTGCCTTTCATTTTTAGATATAAACATGTTCAATATGACCAATTCAGCATAAATCAGGCAAAGATGGGTTTTGTGTAAACACAAAGACTCCTACTATTGTACTGACGATCACTATTCGGACGGTTACTTGATGAAGCGGTCAGTACGTGACCGCGGTGAAGATGGTTTAAGGTTGGATATTCACAATGCATTCTTTATCGACGTCTTTTTAATAGTTTAGCCTATGGTTTTACCGACAGAAGCAGGAGTCCCCGAAGGACGGTAGCTGATTGTAGTTAATATCCCACATAAACTTCGACACGGTCCGCAAAATGGCTGTAGTTCTGTCTCGTCATATTTACAGTAACGTAATTGACATACTTACAGGTGAGGAAGCAAGGACATAAACTTAGCGTGACAAAGATAATGTTTGAAGCCTTGTAATACGTTAGTGCAGTGAGGGCATGAGATCGGACACAATCAATAGCGGGAGGTTAGAGGGGGGAGCGCGGTCGCTTACCAATATACAGTCAAACCAGTTCAATACAAATCAGCACCAGCAAAATAGAGCTTATTTATTCTTACCGTTTCCTCGGACGAGAGCCCCAATTGCCAAAGTGTTGCTGTGTTTGAAATCGCAAAGACTGCCGTGATCCTCCGGTTTGGCCTTGGTTAGCTTGAGGTGCATTGCCTGTAGCAGGGACTTGTGAGTTGCCACCCGGTCTGAAAAGTTGTCTCATTTCACTTTCTGCCGTGCTGTGAACAACGTTCGGTGCAGATGAGCACGTCCTTTGCCGCTCAATGGCAGAAATAGCATCAGAGGATGTTAAAATAGTCCTTAAAACTCCAATAGCTTGCTGCAAAGCGTTCGTCTCATCTCCGGCCATGCTGATCGCGACCTGAAGATGACCCTGCCGGAGTATCTCAGCCAATCACAGCGTGAGGTTGACAGCCAATCACAGCGCGATAAATATTCTGCCATCCGTTTCCACTATACTCCTTCCGTTTCCACTATACTTTCTCACACATACACACATTCTTCTCTCACAGTAGTATATTTTCCCTCACACATGCATACATTTTCTTCTCATATACATGTATTATTTAAAATTTTGACTGCATGTGCATGAGAGAAAAAAATGTATGAACATGTATGATAAATATAGAAATATGAAAGAAAAATATATATTTGTGTGTGTTAAAATATAGAAATATAAGAGTAAAATGTATGTATGTGAGAGTGAAAATATAAGTATGTGAAAGAAGAATATGTGTATGTGTGAGTAAAAATATATGTACGTGTGAGAAAAAATATATGTATCTGAGAGTGAAAATATATGTATGTAAAAGGAAAATATATGTATGTGAGAGTAAAAATATATGTGTGTGAAAGGAGAATGTATGTTTGTGTGAGAGCGAAAATAAATGTATGTGAAAGAAGAATATATGTATGTGAAAGGATTACATTTATTTGCATTGACCATTAAAACATATACAAAAGTATTTTTGAGGTTCAAGAGTTCATATCTTACTGTTGGGATAAAGTGTACAAGCATCCTATAGGTGACACACTGACTGACCTGACTTATTGTCTA
>NW_022605570.1:991995-992398 GCF_008692095.1 Etheostoma spectabile
GATGCCCTATACTTGTTGACTCTTATTAGTCTTGTTCTTTGTCTACTAAAATCTGTTTCTCTTGATTTCCATTTCTGCAGATTCCCAATTTATTATTGTTAGATTTTGTTAATCCTGTTCAACAAAAGACAAATGTTAAAACAAGTCAGATTTTAATTACATTTATTGAGATGTCTAGAGCCAAAAGCATGAACAAATTTGGTTTTCAGTGTTTCATGTTTCACCTTTTCAGTAACAATTTTTTGAACATACAGTATAAGTATGATACAATGATGCCATGACCTTAAAACTATAACAGTATGTTTCAATAAAGTGGTGATATACAGTGAAAGGCAGTTTTGCTTTATATTCCACAACTATAGTAAGTAAATATATGTTCTTCTATTGATGTGTACATAATCTT
>NW_022605570.1:994950-1005057 GCF_008692095.1 Etheostoma spectabile
ATCGTTCTCTTTCACATACATATATTCTCCTTTCACATACATATATTCTCCTTTCACATACATATATTCTCCTTTCACATACATATATTCTCCTTTCACCGACATATATTTTCACTTTCACATACATATATATTTTCAATCACACATACATATATTCTCCCGTCACATACATATATTCTCCCGTCACATACATACATTCTCCTTTCACATACATACATTCTATTTTCACATACATATAGTTTCACTCTCACATATATATATTTTACTTTTCAACACATACATGCATTTTCACTCTCACATACATACATTTACACTTTCATGCACATATATTCTTTACTCTTACATACATACATTCTATTTATTACATATACCTATTTTCATTCTCACATGTATAAACCTTTTTCTCACATACATATACTTAGTATCTCAGCCACAAACTTATAGTCCCTTTAGCATATGTATAGTCTTGACACTCATCTTTTGTGGTATCCACTACTTTCACTGACACAGGAAGTTCTTCCCTAACCAGGAAGTCACTCTCAAACCAAAAAATACATGTGCAAGACTTGTTTAGCTTGGTCCTAACCTGAAGAAGCCTATCTACACAATGATGCTATTCAAACTAATCCTGTTTTCTTGTCAAGTTCAGTTTCTCATTTTGGGAGTAAGTAGCAATGAAAATGACATTAGACATTTTTTTATCAGTATATTGGAATGTGTTGAAAATCTCCAAAGTGGATCTACAGATTTCTTTGTTCGTGAGAGGCTGTATGGAGAACTTCGTGATCACGTTCAAACCTTATCTGGATTAATGTCCATCTCGAGATCTGTTGAAGATTCAAGAAATAGAGAAACAATCAATACATTAGAGTCTTTATATGGATATCTTCATTTTTTGGTGAGTTCTCATGAGAGCAGGCAAAGAACCAGGTCTGAGAACAGGTATGCCCTGTTGCCTCCACCTGTGATGACTGGGCTTCAAGGAAGGCCTCAATACAGCATTTCACAAGATCAAATCTCTCATTTAATATCCCTTGGAATGAACTGGCAAAGCATCGCAACATGCTTAGGAGTTAGCTGTCGGACTCTCTTCAGGCACAGACAGCTGCTTGGTATTCAGCCACTGACATATGCAACATTGTCAGATGACAACCTGAACAGAGTTGTCGCTGAAATTCTTCAGTCAACCACAAATGCAGGTGAACGATATGTTCAGGGGAGCTTGCGGTCACGTGGGCTACGCATTCAAAGGTGGCGTGTTAGACAGAGTCTGCAAGAAATTGATCCCATTGGGCGATCCCTCAGAAGACGCCATCAATACGCCGACGAATATACAGTGTTCCAACCCCCAATGAATTATGGTGAGTAAATTCCCAACAGAAATATTAAATGTAAATCAAAAAGCACAAAGTTAGTCACCCAGAATTCAGATTTCTTTCCCCATATTCCAGGGAAATTCATATAACCCCTCTGAGGAAAACATACTGACAAAACTGGCAATTTTTATTTTGTATTTCTTTATATTTATTATATATACAGTATGTGTGTGTGTGTATATATATATATATATATTATATATATATATATATATATATATATATATATATATATATATATATATTTATATATAATTTTATCATTATTTATTTATCTACACAGAATCCAAATTTGGTTAACTATCAGCCAAAAAAAATTAAAGACTGTTGAGGGAAAATTTTTATCACTGTTAAACACTCAGCAAAAGTAATTTATACAATTCTATTCATGCTATGTGGTGTGATGTATTTTGTCTGAAATCTCAGTGACGATGTTTTAGGGAAACAAACTGGGGATTTCTTGGGTGTTTATTACAAATTTCAACCCATCCCTCTGAAAAGTAAGCAACTAATTAAATGTATCTCCAATGGCTAGACTAATAATAATAACTAAGAATTTGGAGTAGGACTATTGGGAGGTCCTATGAATTTGAGAATCTAAATTTGACATTCTGTGGAATGACTACTGCTAAATTGAGTATCCAAAGCAAAGAAGAATTTTAATTTATTTTTAACAGTTGTTGATGGACGATTTACAATATATTTCCCCCCTTTTCCTAATTTCCTTAGGCACATTGATGGAAACCACAAACTTGTGAGATGGAAAAGGGGGGGGGGGCGAGAATGTATGTATGTGAGAGTACAAGAATGAATAATGTCTTATACGGCCCCTCATAGGTTTCTATGATAAAGCCCAGCGCATCAAAGTCCATCTCCCCAGGGTAAAAGTGGAACCCTGTAGCCAGTTCTGAAGCTACCAGGTCCAGAGACGATGGCCTCTCTAAAGGGAATATGTAACAGGATGTCATTTCCCATTGTGGCCTGTTAACAGTGGCTCTTGTTGACTTGGCACAATCAGCATTATCAGGTTGTGGAATAGTATTTTTTGCTGTCACAATTAACTACTTTTTAAATTTTACCGGACTAGTTTCTGTTCATGTTGCAAACCTAAATATATCAAAGATAGGTAAAATAGCCAAGTCTAGTGTATTTATACAGCAAATTTTAAACGACGGGCATAGACTCAATGTGGTTCAAATTAAATGCAAAAGTTGTAAGAAAGAATAGGCCAAAATTTTCCATGACAAAAACATGATAGATAATGATATGAGGAAACATAGGCTAAGATTAAAACAAGAAACAATGGTATTACAATAAAAATGGAATAAGTTCAGTAGCTATTATCATTGTTGATAAAGAAATAACAATGCTGAGACATACTGATTTTGTGATCAAAAGATAAAAAAAAGTTTTCAGTCTTCTTTTAAAAGGGGATACGGTTGTAGCAGAACTTGGTACATGTGGTAGAGAATTCCAAAGAGTAGGACCATAATGACTCAAAATGTGATTCAAATAAGGATGTTTTTTATGTAAACTCGGGATGATTAATCAGCATCATTTAGGTTATGATGTTTGGAGGTTGGCAATGATGCTGATCATACTTAATCATCAAATTGTAAATATTCTTCTGTCGCTTATGGATGAGGATGGTAATGTTACAGAAGGCCTGGTCATAAAATGCATGTACGCCTCATTGTTTGTGTTTTGATGCAAAGATTGTAAATGCACAGCAACCACTGGCAAGAACATATCACACACACACACACACACACACACACACACACACACACACACACACACACACACACACACACACACACACACACACACACACACACACACATTCACATACACACACACAGTATGTGTGTTTGCTGTGATCCGAGTAAGCCAGCTTCCATTGCACAGTATTAGAAGCGGCAGTATAGGACGCAGGTTCAGGTTCCAGGGCTCTGTGTGCCTTGGCCTGTTTGTGTACTTTGGATAAGCCTTGCACTCCCTCAGAGAGAGGAAATAAAATCAACAAAACAAATGAGGAAAGGCTTAAGAGTTCTTATTGATTGGAATTAATTGCTAATGGCGTCACAGGCAGAAATAACAAACAGGTTACCAAAGACTTTATTATGTGATTCAGCTTCTTTCACACTAATCAGCAGAGTAGGAGTTTCAATTATTAAGCATAACGTAGGTTATGAGTGATGGTGTGTGCAGTAAGGGCCTTATGGATGTGTAATTTTCTAAAGAAAGAATGACAACTTGATTCACTTTAACTAGAAGGAATATGTGTACGTTGGCTAATTGCAAATTGTTGTCTTTTGGAAGTTTCCCAGTTGACCTTTCTTTTTGTAATTTAATGTAATTCTTTACTTGTTAAAAGGGACAGTGTACATTAATTAACATTCTTTAGAAAAACAAATGTGAAATCTAATTTAGAAAGCTAATTTTCATCAGTAGTACCTGCGCCTGTCGTTAATCGGCATCCTAAGTAGAACACAAAATAAAAATACAAAGACATCACATAAAAGCAAATTAAATTATAGTTAAAAAAAAAAACATAAATCTGAACATATAAAAAAACATATGACATATCATAGACATATGAATGATGTACAAGATTTGTCAGAGATCTACAAATTACCGGTTGTACCTCCCATTCTCTCTTTCTCCACCACCACATTAACAAATTTATAGCCTTGGCTTTTTTGATATATAGTGTTTTCTTTGGTTCCATTCCCATCTAACTCTTGCTTATTTAAAAGCCGCACACCCTCATACATTACCTGCGGAGTCTTAACATTATGTCACCATGGGATCGGGGTTCTGCTCCTGCACTTAAAAGCCCCCTGATGATGGACAAAGACATAATCAAACGAACTCGGAGGAAAACACGCCTGCCTCGCTGTGCACATGTACTTCACAGTGCAAACACACACACAGTATGTGTGTGTTTAACATTGAAGCTACATTTGGCAATTTTGCACTTTGGCAGCACCGAGTGGCAATTAGAAGAAACAGTTTGACGGCTTCTTACTGAAGCACTTTGGAAACTAGAACTTGTAAAATGATGCCAACCTTTTAGGCTTCTAACCATTTTAAAGAGAGACCCTGTCTATCTCCAGTCCCTTTTCATTGGTTCCTGTGTCTTTGTGTTGTGAAAAGTTCAACCATTAGTTCAACCATTATTCAACAAATCCTCAGTTTCATCTTGTCACCTCAAGTTGGGGACCACTGTCTTACTGTGTCTGATGGGCTGGTGAAAAGGCAGAGGAATAAAATCCCTGATGACTATTGGTTCTCTAAAATAACGGTACAATGTCTGTAACTTTCAATCAAAACAGTGACCAAGATTAACCCTCTTCCCTAGGGTTTGATTTGAATAATTCGACAATGATTCTTCCTTTCAGTTCCGGTTCTTGTTGATTTCTCAATTCTTTGAGGGGTGGAGTTGAAACGGTTCACATGCTTCTTTCACAGATCGGAGGAACATTTCATTTTTATTCATAGGTGGTTTACAGTTTTACCGGGCTTTTTCAATGTAAAGTAAAGCCACACTTACTACTGCTCCATGGATGCAACACAACAAGCGCCGGGAAGTACAGCGGCCGCTGCGGAAAGCCAAAACTTGTGCAAAATTTTCCAAACGATTCCAAAGAAAAAAACTATTTTATTGGACTCGTACTTTTAGAAGCGATTTCAAGTTGGAACGTGTTCCCAATGCCCTGTCCTACTCTTTGCCACTGTTACCGACATGGCAGTCAACTTCTCCCAGTTGGGATTTCTTCAATGTTCATTGTTTTTTTGTATACAACTGAAGATTTGAAAGGGGAGAAAGTGAAGAAGGAAGGAGGAATGACATGCAGCAAAGGGCCGCAGGAGTCAAACCCTGGCCCGCTGCGTCGATGAGTAACCCTCTATATATGGACGGCCACTCCGCCACCAACCAAGCTATCTGGCCGCCCCAATGTTCATTGTTTAGAAGGTATTAGCAGGAGACAAAGTGTCTGTAGAGGTCTCCTCACAAAAAAACAAAAGGACATTTGATTAAAAACTGTGTATCCCTTAATAAAGCAGTTTCAGGTTAAAAGTCAGTTTTTCTCATCTGTTTCTAAAGTAGCTACGTTTCCATCCACTTGTCAATCAAATTATCCGAGTTCGTTAAAAAAAACTCTGGTGAATAAAGTTGGGGAAAGTGTGTTTTATATCCAACGGCTTTAAAGCAAATAAAAACCTGTGCGTATTGACGTCAAAGGCTGTTTTGCGATCAAATTGGTATATCAAATTGATTTTAGACATTTAAGGTGTTTCCATTCATTTTTGCAGTGAATTGCACAACATTCAAGCAAACCTTTTGCTTGTTTTTCTAGACAAAATGGTTGTATTACAAAATTGGACAAGTTGTAATTGTGCTTATGTGCCAGCTGATAGCGAAATATCAAGCTACAATAGGAAAACAACAACGCTATCAACACTATGATGATGCAACTTGCCTTTTATTGTCCCTCCGGCACCGCTGCAAGACTCTTTTTTTGAGTGTCCCACGGCTTGTCCTAACCTTTGTCCGCCATGTTCACGATATCCTGATAAATTCAATTCAAAAAGTCTCTCATCAGGGTTTATAGCATAAGCTGTATATCGAGTCGATATTCATGAAATTCCATAGAATTTTACTGTTTACATAAGGCATTTTTCATTTGCTATAACTTAATTTGGATAAAAACGTGTGGATGCATGGAAACATAGCTACTGTTCACTAAGTTGTATTTGGTCTGGATCAACGGAAGTGCATTTCCAGGATAATTTACTAATATATGGCGCGTGACGTCCCTCACCTTCTGCTCTGTGTGTGTTGCCGTTCTCAAACTGTTCGTTTTGAGAAACCAGATCAAACTTCGAGCTAGCAAGCTTCGATCTAGCAAGCTACACGCTGAACAATCTGGATTGTGTTATGAGGCTGGCCTACTTGGTTCTTTTGTTGAATGATTGTAAAGATTTAAAAGAATATGTTTACTGTATTTACTCTCTAACTGGGACGTTTTAAGACCGATTGGAGAGGAATGCAGTGGACGAAGTACACATGGTGACACACTCATAAGAGCAAATTGACGTTTAACCTTGTATCCAGATAATTTATATAGCTCACCTTATTGTGTTCATTTAATATTGCACGTGGCGTTTTCTTTTGCGAGGCTATTTTGCAGAGGCACAGTCGATGCGTCCGAAGCTTAGCGCCACCCAAAGACAAATGTGATTGGTTTAAAGTAATGGAGAAATAAAAGATATTTTTCTCCTTTCCCATAATGTATGTATTGAGGAGCCAGACCTTGCTCCACAGCATTGCAGAGATCTGTCTGGCAATATGAGACCACACTTCATTTAATAGACAAAGCTCTAAGCCCTCTAAGTATCCCCAATCTGTTGTGCTCATTGACGATCCACTTTCTTTCTTGGCAGCATTGTATGTTATAGGAGCTCTAACCCCGTTGTGTATAATTAGGGCAAAGAGGCCGCCCAATAAAGTGAAGAAACGCCTAACCATAGAGGTCCCATTGCTCTTTTACCAAAATCATACTGCACAGAATGCTGACTGAACAAGGAATGTGGTAGAAAAGATATTCCAGAGGCTGAATCAGCCACCATATCCCGGCCAGCTGTCTGACCAGAGTCAGTTGTCACATGACTGGTTCTGCGTTTATTTTCTGCAATGTCAATTAAATAAAGTATAGTTAACTTAGCAAAAACCACCTCAGTTATTTCTTTTGCACTGGTTTTATTGACCATGACAAAATGACATACTGAAACCACTGGACACAGAAATGCATTGGCGTGGTGGTTTGTATAGCTCATCATGCTGAAGCTGTCTGGGTGGTCCTGTGTGAGGTTTTCTGGGAAAACTTGTCTCCTTTGTCAGTGGCGCATGGCTTAAACCAGAGATCTTCAGAGTTACCGCAGCGGGGCCAATTCATTTGTATAAATTTTTTCAAAAATCAAAATGTCTTAACATGAAGCAAACATGTTATTAGCAAACGTAAATCAGCCTAATTGTGAAAAATGAGCATTGATGGTATGTGTTTTTAACAATAAAACATGATTTATAAAATCCTGCACACACATTCTAATAGTTTAGTATTCTATGCACTAAAAAGGTATGTATAAAGATTTTAGGCTGCCCACGTTGTTGTAGGCCGAGTTTAATAAGCAGCTTAATTTTATAGACTATGTGGTAGGGGGTCCCTATTTCTCTCTCAGGCTAGGGGTTCTTGGCCTTTTGAAGACCCAAGGCTCAAACTGAATGAACTGCAGTAATAGTATTATGAGATAGCATTAGGATGGACATTACCTAGTAAGCGATTCTTTTTCAGAAGTGAGGTTAGCATGTTCAGTTAGTGTAACGTGTGTACATTTGCTTCCCTTTAGTGTCAAATATGTCTCTCTTGATCTTTAATGTTAGGAGTGGAATGCTGCCTCTGCTACTTAAGGTCCCACTCGGTACAGACACACTTGCTGTCATACAGCTTGATCACCTGATGCCACAGTAAGTTAAAGGAAGTCGTTGGGGAACTGCAAAACCAACTCACCATCTCCCTCCCTAACAAAGTCACACTAAACACAGTGTGGCTTAGTGTGCTTAGAGAAGGTATATGAGAAGGTATATTTCTTACTTTTGTGAAGCTAAAGAGGCTTAACCCTCCTGTTGTCCTCGGGGTCAAACTTGACCTGTTTTTCAAAGTTTCTACTCAAAAAATATGTGTTTCTGTTAACCAATTCGGCAAAAAAAACATGTTTGGTTCAATACATCATTCTTTGCAAAATCACTGAATTCCAGATGTTCTATTTTACAGCATTTGGAGAGAAAAAAAAGAAACTGTTAAATTGGTAGATAATATTAAGCCCTAACTAAAGATGCATTTTCATTTCCAGATAACTACCTGTTTGAGCGGTATTGTTTTTTTTCCCAGTCTATTAGTTATGTAGCCTACATGACCTTATCCGTCCTCAAATCAGAAACGTCACCCATCATCGTCATGCTCTTACATCCCGTTTTCTTTACACCCTTGTTGATGTGGAGCCACTGTATAGCAAATGGCCGTCAGAGGAAGTGTTACTCGCCCTGAAACGTGTTTTAAAAGTTTGTGTAGAGTTCCCTGGACACAAACCAGTAAGTGGCATTAAAAATTAATAAATTATTGTAAATCATTATGCTGTTAATGACGGTGCTGAAACCTCAGAATGGGATTAGTAGTAGTTTCGTTATTCGCCCGCAGGATTGCCCCTAAACGAAATTATAGGTGTATTACCATTCCAGTTTTTACCAGCAATATTATAGGTCACCTGTGATTAAATATAAAATAAATACACTATTTTAGAGCTTAAGCTTTATCTTAAGCAGCGATTTCTCCCACACAAATGCACGCTATTTTACAGCAACCGCTATGTTGCTTTTTTTAAATTTAAATAATTCATTTATTAATTTAGCATAAATATATCAGCAGAACAGAATACCTTTACTTACACTACCGGTCAAAAGTTTAGGGTCACATTTAGATATTTATTGCAACATCTACATTGCCGATGATCAGCATCCATTCATCCAGTGTTCCAAAGGCACATTCTGTCCACTGTGTTTATGCTCACAACTGTTAATGCAAACTATCCATATCCATGAAAACTGGGAGATCACCTCAGCTTTTTCCTACGTCACACACATATGCATATTCACAGACACTCACATACACACACATACATATGCACACATGCATATACACACCGTCCCCAGGAGCCCCTGTGCTATAACAAGAACCTCTGGCTGTCAGCACAGCACTGTGAAAACAAATTAGTCCGATGATTAATGGATGGGAATTAGAGCCAGCAGATCATCCTGCTGTGAAGATCGGACACCCAGTGTAGAACAGCATGACACACACACACACGCACACTAAAAGTTTGTCTAAATTTCTTAATCTTAAACACCTTTTTCAATTCAATTCAATTCAATTTTATTTATAGTATCAATTCATAACAAGAGTTATCTCAAGACACTATACAGATAGACCACACTCCAGAATTTACAAGGACCCAACAGTTTTAGTAGTTTCCTTTTTGTATCTATTACAGGAAGATATACATTACAAATGATCTGCATCTATACTTGTGGAGTCACACATGCGTATACAGTACAAGACCTCATACCTAGACATAACAATATACTACCTATTACAATAATAATAATATGTTTATTTGATGTAGCACCTTTTACAGACAATGTCACTAAGTGCCTCATGTGATGAAATTGTGAAAATAAGACCCAAACAGTAAAATAAGCAAGCAAAAAAGAATTAAAATACCAATTTAAATACAAAATTAAAAGACTTAAAAACCCAAAGTTACAAACACAAGAGAAAAATGCGAGTTTAAGCAAGTGAGTCTTCAGCTGTTTCTTAAAAGCATCAACAAAGACTGCAGAACAAACACATACACACCATCAGATGTTGCTATGCATCACTACTTATGAAAATGTGAATTAAAAGTTTTAATTGGATGACAACAATATACTGACTCTGAATAAATGGTACTAAACAGTAGTACAGTTTATCCAAGAAATTCAGAATAATACTCGAGGCTTATGCTTTAACATCCTTATCCAGGTAAGATAAGCAGATACAGATTGCATGATTATAGATAGAGATAGATAGATAGATAGATATTTATTGATCCCAATAAAATGGGAAATTAC
>NW_022605570.1:1005067-1013767 GCF_008692095.1 Etheostoma spectabile
CAGCAAAATCAGTCACAAAGCACAGAATATAAATATAAATGAAATACTTGGATACAATATGCATACATACGATATACATTAAATAATAAAAGGAATAAAATACAAGAACAAATATTTGAATATATACAAGTGGGGAATACAAAAATGTGCAACTGCTTACATAGTATGATAAAAATGTGTGATGGGGTGATGAGGTGAGGACCCAAATGCGGAGAGAAGGAGGGAGGCAGGAGCAGGCAAACAAGGCTTTATTGCAGTCTTTAACCAAAAACAATCCACAAGAGACACCAAGGTCGAGGGAAAAACCAAAATCCGAAATCCACAAACAGACAGGCAGAGGAGCAGGGGAGGAAAATGCAAAAAAACGGGGGACTACACGGGGAAAAACTCACGGGAAGATCAGGAGGCATCAACGCAGACATGTGGCACACGGCAGACTGAAAATACAACAATGATCAACAAGAAGCAGAGGAAACACTGGGTTAAATCAAGAGGTAATTAGGTAATGAGGAAGGTGAGACATCAGGTGAATCACATTAGGGGGGGGCAGGGCAATCAGACAACAAAGTAAAGCTAGACTAGATAAGACAAGACAGGAAGCCGACTTCACAATAAAACAGGAAGTGAAACACACAGACGCTTACCGGGGGACGGAACAGGACACAGCACACAGGACCTGGGAAAACACTGAGACATTCACAGGGAGGCAGAAACGGGAAAACAAACCCAACAAAAACCCCAAACCACAACAGTCCCCCCCCCCAAAGACAGATTCCAGATGTCAAATTAAAAACCCAAAACGGAACAGAAAACAACCCAGAGAGGGCGAACCACAGACTGGAGAGAGGGGGACCGAGGGCCAGGGGACCTAGGACACAGGGAAGCGGGGGCAAAAGGCACTAGGGACAGAAGAACATGGGGAGCAAAGGCACAGGGAACGGAGGCACATGGGACAAAAGAGGAAGAGGCAAGGAGGCCAGAAAATAAGACAAAGAGGAGGGGGCGAGAGACGGGACCAAGGAGCACAGGGAAACAAAGGCACAAAGGAGCCAGAGCAGGAAACAAGGGAGCACAGAGAAGAGAAATGCAGGGGAACAAAGGTAACAAACCGGGAACCAAGAACACAAGGAGCACTAGAGACAGGACCAAGGAGTAGGGGAATTCAAGTACGGGGGACACAGACCGAAGGAACCAGAACAGGGAACAAGGCAGGGAACCAACAAGGAAGCGAGAGAGGGATCGAGGAGGAGAGAGCAAGAGAGGGACTGGAAGGAGGGACTGAGAGAGGGACTGGAAGGAGGGAACGACTGGAAGGAGGGAGCAAGAGAGGGACTGGAAGGAGGGAGCAAGAGAGGGACTGGAAGGAGGGAGCGAGAGAGGGACTGGAAGGAGGGAGCGAGAGAGGGACTGAGAAGGAGGGAACCAAACTGGGAGACAAGGTAAAAAGAGGAGGCAAGACGAAGGGGGCGAGGAGACGAAGGAGGCGAGGAGGCAAAGAAATCGAGGAGACAAAGAAGACACTGGGGGCAAGACAAGACAAACGGGACAATACGAAAGGGACAAGGAGACAGGCAGGAAATTAAAACGGAGAAAAGAAGGGAGACAAAAAGGCAAGAAGGGGGAAGAGATGACAAAGAAACGAGAAAACGAGGCAAAACGCCAAGAAAAAGACTAGACGAAAGAAGGGACAAGAGGACAACGGACAGAATGCAAAGATGGAAGGTAATGGGATGAAAAAGGAGGCGAGTCGAGGAGAGGGCTCGAGGAAACAAGGAGAAGAGAGAACAGTCGAGGAAAGAGCACAGACAGAGGGCACAAGGAAGAAGTCCAGAAAAAAGGTCGGAGACAGGTGGCAAGCGAGGGACCAGAGGAGAAAAGACCGAAGAGGGACAAAGGGCAGGGACACAGGGAGAGAGCGAGCGGGGCACAGAGAGATAGACAAAGAGAGCAAGACAGACAGAGCGGTAGAACCAAAGAGACCCACATAGAAGGAGAGAGAGCGACAGAGAGAGATAGACAGCAAAACGAATGAGAGAGAGACACAGGACAAGACAGACAGACAGACAGATACACACCGGGAATGAAAAAGACAGAGGGGAAAAGACACTAGGACGGAGAGCAAAACCGATAGGGAGAAACAGAGAGACAACCAACAGAAAGAGAGAGAGAGAGAGAGCAGGACACAGAGAACAATACAGACAGACACGGAAAGCAAGAGACAGAGCGATGGAGACAAGAGGAACGGGAGGAGAGGAACAGAGAAAGGGAGCAGAGAAGCGACCAAGGGCAGAAAAAGCGCAGCACGGAGAGAACAGGGAGAGCCACCCATACAAACAAGCAGAAAAAAGGGACAAAAACCCAGAGAGCAGGACAGACACAAGGAAAGAGAGGGACGCCCACAAAAACAAACAGAAAAAACAAAGCGAAAGGGACAGAGCAAGAGGGACACACCGACAGACTGGACGAACAGAGAGGAA
This sequence comes from Etheostoma spectabile, assembly GCF_008692095.1. Taxonomy (NCBI): domain Eukaryota; kingdom Metazoa; phylum Chordata; class Actinopteri; order Perciformes; family Percidae; genus Etheostoma; species Etheostoma spectabile. Next base: position 1,007,545 of record NW_022605570.1, read on the forward strand.
GGCAAAGCGACCGAGATAGCGGGACAGAAAGAGAGCGAGACAGGCGAGGGACAGCGAAAGGGAGTGTGTGGGAGACAAAGACATTGAGAGTAAGAAGCAATGGGGGAGACAAACGAGGAGACAAAGCGAGGGGAATACTAACACAGGGAAAGCGGAGAGAAAAACAGAAATAACCAGAAGGGAGAGAGGTACAGAGATACAGAGAATATGGGTGACTCACGAACACAGGGACCAAAGAAGGACAAAGGAAAGGGCACTAGGAGGCGTAAGGGAATGTACGAGCGGGTATACCACAAAACCCCACTAGGGGGCGCACTAGGGGCACGAGGAAGCCCACAGGGGGGGCGCACTAGGAGCACAGAGAAGCCCACGGGGGGCGCACTAGGGACACGAAGAAGCCCCCGGGAGGGGGGTCACGGAAGAGCTCGCGGAGGAGCTCACGGAAGAGCTCGCGGAGGTGCTCACAGAAGAGCCCGCGGAGGGGCTCACGGAAGAGCCCGCGGAGGGGCTCACGGAAGAGCCCGCGGAGAGGCTCACGGAAGAGCCCGCGGAGAGGCTCACGGAAGAGCCCGCGGAGGGGCTCACGGAAGAGCCCGCGGAGGGGCTCACGGAAGAGCCCGCGGAGAGGCTCACGGAAGAGCCCGCGGAGAGGCTCACGGAAGAGCCCGCGGAGGGGCTCACGGAAGACCCACAGGGAAACGGGACAGGCGTAGACCGGGCAGAATGGGACGCGGACGGAACGGACAGCACGGAGACAGAGGGGTCGGGTTCAGGGGCAGTTTTAGATGGGACGGACGGAGACGGCGAGACTACAGACGGATCAGGTGTGGGAACGAATTTGGATGGGGTGGACGCAGGGACAGGAAGAAAGACAGGAACAGGAACGGTGACAGGGACAGAGACAGTGACCGGGACAGGGACAAAGACTGGAACAGAGACAAACACAGGGACTGAGACAAGCATGGGGACAGACGTAGGCACAGGGACAAGCACTGGGACAGGGATACGAACAGGTACAGAGACGGGGACAGGAACAGACACAATGACGGGGACAAAGACAGAGACAGGCACAGACACAAGACCAGGGAGACTAGGACTAGGAGAAGCAAAGACATGGGGGGCTGGGGTTCCTGAGGACCTGGGACTGAGGCCAGGACCTGAGGAAGCCCGGGGACTGAGTCCCGGGGGACGCCTGGAACCGGTACCAGGGGGACCCCGGGAGCCAGTGCCTAGAGAGGGCAGAGGCCCAGACACCGGCTGGCGGTCGGGGGCACTGACCTCCGACTGAGGGCCAGAAACTGTGCCGTCGGCGGGGGGCAGGACCACTGAGTGCCAGCAGGGGTCAGAATGCTGGGCCTCGATTAGGTCGGGAGGTCTGGTCAGGTGGTTGGGTTAGGGGAGAGGTCGGCCGTCTGGGTCAGTGGGGCCAATCGATGGTCTGGGTCAGGGAGGCCAGTCAGTGGTCTGGGTTGGAAACTGGTTGGCTGGTCTGGATCTAGGGGACCGGTTGGCTGGTCAGGGTTTAGGGGCAGTCGGCCGGTCAGGATCGGGTCTAAGGGGTGGTCGACGGGTGAGGGTCTAGGGGGCCAGGCAGCCGGTCGGGTCAAGGGGGCGGTAGGCCGGTCGGGTCAGGGGGTCCGGTCGGCGGTCTGGGTCAGGGGGGCGGCGGGCCGTTGGTCAGGGGGGCTAGTCGGCCGGTCTGGATCTAGGGAGCCATCGGCGGTCTGGGTCAGGGGGTCCGGTCGGTCGGTTGGGTCAGGGGGTCCGGTCGGCCGGTCTGGGTCAGGGGGTCGGTCGGCGGTCTGGGTCAGGGGGTCGGTCGGCGGTCTGGTCAGGGGGGCGGTCGGCGGTCTGGGTCAGGGGGCCGGTCGGGGTTGGGTCAGGGGGGCCGGTCGGCGGTCTGGGTCAGGGGGCCGGTCGGGCCGGCTGGGTAGGGGGCGGTCGGCTGAGGGTCCGAGGCGGATCCCGGGAGGACTGTTCAGTGCACACTCCCTGGGCATCCGTCTCAAGAGGTGCCGGCTGGGGTTCCGCCTCGTCGGCGGGAGGGGCTGGGGGTCCGTCATCGGCGGGGAGCCGGCGGCGGGGGTCCGCTCTTGGCGGGAGGCGGCGGCTGGGGGTCCGCCTCTTCGGCGGAGGCCGGCGGCTGGGGGTCCGCCTCTTCGGCGGTAATTGGCGGCTCCGGGGGAATGGTCCCACAGGTTCCAGAGTGGGGGGCTGAGAAGGGCAGGGGGCCCTTACGTCCACCTCCACGTCTGCGGCCACCCCGGTTCCCGGAAAAGATGGCCAGGTGGGTTCCCTCAAAGGACCGTCCTTCCATCTCCTCCTTGCGTTTGAGCCAGCCATCGGAATGCTCAAACAGAGAGCTGCACTGCCTGGGCTCCTCTCCAAGGGGGTCTGTGGCACGGCCAGGGGTAGCTGGGGGCTGGGTCAGGAACGCTGCTCCAACCGCAACGGTGTTGGAGGTTCTGGATGTGACCGGGCAGGGGAGCGAGTCATTGGACGCCGTGTGTAAAAAAGCGTCCAGTCTTATTCTGACTGCCTCCAGACGAGGAACAAAGTGACTCACCCACGGCCTCTCCTTTAACCACCCTTGCTGTGAGGTGAGTCTCTCCAGAATGGGAGGCCGCTGACTAGGACTGGAGCCAACCAGTTTGGCAACCGTCTGGTCAAACTCTGCCACTTTAGCCTCGAACAGGCGCCTCTCTGCTGGGTCCATTTTATGGTTGGATCATTCTGTGATGGGGTGATGAGGTGAGGACCCAAATGCGGAGAGAAGGAGGGAGGCAGGAGCAGGCAAACAAGGCTTTATTGCAGTCTTTAACAAAAAACAATCCACAAGAGACACCAAGGTCGAGGGAAAATCCAAAATCCGAAATCCACAAACAGACAGGCAGAGGAGCAGGGGAAAATGCAAAAAAACAGGAGACTACACGGGGAAAAACTCACGGGAAGATCAGGAGGCATCAACGCAGACATGTGGCACAGGCAGACTGAAAATACAACAATGATCCAACAAGAAGCAGAGGAAACACTGGGGTTAAATACAAGAGGTAATTAGGTAATGAGGAACAGGTGAGACCCAGGTGAACACTTAGGGCGGGGCAGGGCAATCAGACAAACAAAGTAAAGCTATAAAGATAAGACAGACAGGAAGCCGAATTCACAATAAAACAGGAAGTGAAACACACAGACGCTTACCGGGGGACGGAACCGGACACAGCACACAGGACCTGGGAAAACATGAGACATTCACAGGGAGGCAGAAACGGGAAAACAAACCCAACAAAAACCCCAAACCACAACAAAAATGTAAATAAACCAATTGTGCAGGTTGCACTTAGTGCAGTATTATGGTGTCTCAGAGTCTTATCTAGCACCCAGTGATGACATGTTAAAAAGTTTCCAGTGGTAGGAATAATTTCCTGTAGCGGTCCGTGCAACATTTTTTTCATAACAGTTATTACAGTACTAAACAGCTGCGTCAATCCTGCACACTGTCCTTTCTGCCTCTGCTTTAAGAGTTTTCAGCTGTGTGCTGACTCCCACACACTCCTATGTTTCTTTGTACCTATGGCAACACATAACATCTTTTGATAAAGATGGCTTTGGAAGGTCACCAATAAAGGCTTGATGAGTACTTGTCATGCAATAGTTTGGATTGCTACTGGGGTCGTGAAATGGAGCAAAGACAACCAATATTAGCACATTTGTCTTTACTCATAGTAATTTGAACACAGACTAATAAGGTATAAGGGTCATGAATGAAGATATTTGTTTGGATAAATGCACATTAAAGCCAAAGGCAATGTGAGCACATTATTTGACAGAACTGTGGTTTTTAGGCCACTCCATGCAGTAGAAGCATCACTGACTTAATATGAGGTCAATGTTGGCCATTTATTAAGTAAATAAAAAGTCATATCAGCCGCTTAGTTCATCCTCTGAAGATTTGTTCGTCATTAAAGGACGGTATTGTATCCCACAGTCTCTCAAGCATTGAATAGGCGTGGTTGATCTTGCCTTTCTTTACAGAAATACCATCACTAAAAGAATTTCATGGTTATTCGGTAAAGACTATCCAAGATGATCTAAAAGCTATTTTAGAAGCTTCAACACATTGACAAGTAGGACATTCTGGGAAAAACATGGAGTTCATGTTCAGAATATCAGTGGAAAATACATAACGCATTAATACTTCATTAATACTTCATTTAAAACAATAAAAGAAATCCATATCCAACAACCTTTGATGTCTATTTTCAGACTTTCCTTTTCCCCGACAATGCTCCTTCAAAATGTGCAGCAATTTTGTTGGAGAGACTCAAATACCTCTTTGCCAACACCGCAGACTAGTCAAACCTCAGAAGGAAATGAGACTGATTGTAGAGAAGAGCTTATTAGATTAAAATTATTTTTCATTAATGTCATTAGGGAGGCGGATGTAGAGTGGAAACTATACAGTGGTGAGAATAATGCTTTCAACGTGCTCTCTGCTATGAGCTGGCAGCATTGGACACCCAAAGTAAAGAAATATCCTTTTCAGAAAATTAGCCACTGGAAGCGACCATCACCAGTGAAAATATTGACCGCCAAGTTGGATAAGTGATGAGGGAGGAAAAAATAAATACATCGTGAACTTTTACACCATGTGCCGATACTCTCCTCTTCGTTATGTTGAACCAAGCAGGAATGACCATCCCCGGTTCCCCCCCTCAACATTTACTCTGGAGCAATATGCCAATTATTTTTAATGGAGCTGAAAAAAGAATGGTGCGAGGATATAGTCAGAAGCAGTGGAAGGTATGAAATGCCCACAGCGCAGTGATGACCTCACGTAGGAAGCCCTCCTTTTCCCCCTCAGTGTCTAAAAGTCATGGCTGATAGGATATGAGTCGGGCTGGTGGGGGAGGGGGGGGTTCGGATGTGTGATTTGTTGCGGGGCCAGCGTGAGCACTTTGACCGACCCCTTGCGCCGCAGATTGACAGGCGAGGGAGTTGCAGATGTCCCAGCTGTCAAGACGGTGGGGATCGCTAACACGGAGGATGGTGACGGATGGAAGAAGGGATGTGCAAGGGGGAAGAAAAGCCACTGTGAAAGCGGCATAAAAAGAAAAGGGGATATGGAGAAGGACATAGGAGGAGGAAAGAGAATTCTTAGTGGAAAATGACAAGAGGAAATGGATGCAAAGAAGAAGTACTGGATGTACTGAAGGGTGAGAGGCCTCGGGTCCTTCTGGTAGCAAGAGTGGATGTAACCGAACCGGCGAGAGCAGTTAATGACATTTTATATAACTATTAAGCAATTGTTGAATACACAAAGACTTTTTTATAGCATCCGAGCAGTGTGTACTTTGGGGACTCAAACGGCAGAAGGGGAGCGGAGGGATTAAAAAAATAGTAATAATAAAATCATTCGAACGTCCGGGCCAAAACCTACATTTTCATTTGGCAAAGCAGTCACGCTTGTGCATAATCCAGAGCGCACCTCGGGTTTCATATATGACTGCTGTTCGTCTGCAGTGGTCCCGGCTACTCTCTTTACCAGGTACGGAGGCCATGTAGCAGACCAGCACTCTGGCTCCTGGTGCTGCTGCTCCCCCCAAGGCTCCCAGTGGGGCTCACACAATGGACACACACACTCATGTACTCTGGTGATGGGGTCAGGCTGCTAAAAAGTTCTAAAGTCCATGGCAGAATGCTGATAAGTCGGGTGGCGAGGGAGGATAAAGTGCAGGAATGACCGCCTGTGTAGCAACAGTGCCAGTTTTTTGGGGGCAGACTGATAATGGCCAGATGTTGGGCATCTGGACTGAAAGAATCTTGACTGCCATGTCGGACTAATTTTGTCTCTCTTGTCTAATTTGAAAAGTTACATGACTAGTGACCCACAGTATGTACATCATACAAGTTGTGACTATATAGCTGAATCCATGGCGGTCCGAGGTGTAGTCTGCAGTGTTGCCAACTTGGCGACTTTCTCCGCTGAATCGAGTGATTTTTCAGACCCTCCTTAGCGTAGGGTGACCAGACGTCCACGGTTTCTGGGGACAGTCCCCGGCTGGATCTGTCCCAGGAAATATCCCCGGTTTTCACTGTGACTGACAGACCCAAAATTGGATTAAAAGACAGAAAACACTGACCAAACGGAGCCGATCAAGCAGCGCTGCTCAGAGATGTTTTATAAGCCGTATTTTACGATGCTAAAATGACTGATTATTTACAT